>NW_027011574.1:27500-117500 GCF_036934945.1 Oncorhynchus masou masou | reverse complement strand
GAGACCCCAGTAATCATCCGTCCTGAGACCCCAGGAATCATCCGTCCTGAGACCCCAGGAATCATCCGTCTTGAGACCCCAGGAATCATCAGTGCTGAGACCCCAGGAATCATCAGTCTTGAGACCCCAGGAATCATCAGTGCTGAGACCCCAGGAATCATCCGTCCTGAGACCCCAGGAATCATCAGTTTCTCTTTTATCAGACTTTCATTTATCTACATGTCCAGCCCTTATTTTTATCCTCACAATTAAGTGTTTTACCACGTTCTTTTCAGGACAACCAAGGGGCTACGAGGAGAATATAGAATAACTTGACATAAACAGTTGGATTCATGAGTTTTTATTGACAAATGTCAACGACAACAACTAATACGGTCCACCAAAACAAAAACCTGTTAAAATGAACTTACCAGGTTCAGAACATCGACTCATTCAACAGGTTTTCTTTGTTTTTAACATTTTCTACAATGTAGAACAAAATTCTGAAATAACACGTGTAGTAACCAAAACAAGTGTTTAACAAAATCAAAATATATTTTAGATTTTAGATTCTTCAAATAGCCACCTTTTGCCTTGATGACAGCTTTGCACGCTCTCGGCATTCTCTCAACCAGCTTAATGAGGTAGTCACCTGGAATGCATTTCAATTAACAGGCGTGCCTTCTTAAAAGCTAATTTGTGGAGTTTCTTTCCTTCTTAATGCGCCTGAGCTAATCAGTTGTGTTGTGACAAGGTAGGGGTGGGATACAGATGAGCCCTATTTGGTAAAAGACCAAGTCCATATTATGGCAAGAACAGCTCAAATAAGCAAAGAGAAACAACAGTCCATCATTACTTTAAGACATGAAGGTCAGTCAATTCGGAATATTTCAAGAAGTGCAGTCGCAAAAAAAAAAAGCAACAATCGCTATGATGAAACGGTCTCCCATGACGACCGCCACAGGAAAGGAATACCCAGAATTACCTCTGCTGCAGAGGATCAGTTCATTAGAGATACCAGACCCAAATAAATGCTTCACAGAGTTCAAGTAACAGACATCTCAACATCAACTGTTCAGAGGACTGGCGTGAATCAGACCATCATGGTGGAATTGCTGCAAAGAAACCACTACTAAAGGACACCAATAAGGAGAAGAGACTAGCTTGGGCCAATAAACACAAGCAATGAACATTAGACCGGTGGAAATGTGTCCTTTGGTCTGGAGTACAAATTGGAGATTTTTGGTTCCAACGGACATGTCTTTGTGAAATTTATTGTGGGTGAATGGATGATCTCTGCATGTGTATTTCCCACTGTGAAGCATGGAGGAGGAGGTGTTATGGTGTGGGAGTGCTTTGCTGGTGACACTCTCTGTGATTTATTTAGAATTCAAAGCACACGTAACCAGCATGGCTACCACAGATACGCCATCCCATCTGGTTTGGGCTTAGTGGAACTATCATTTGTTTTTCTACAGGTCACTGACCCAACACACCTCCAGGCTGTGAAAGGGCTATTTGTCCAAGGAGAGTGATGGAGTGCTGCATCAGATGACCTGGCCTCCACAATCACCCGACCTCAACCAAATTGAGATGGTTTGGGATGAGTCAGACTGCAGAATGAAGGAAAAGCAGCCAATAAGTGCTCAGCATGTGGGAACCATGTGGGGAAAGCATTTTAGCGCAGTTTGTGACAGCAACTATGTGAGCTTATTATAGACACTATGACCTGGGATTTCCTATGATCTAGGTAGAAGAACCCCTTACAGTATTATAGACACTATGACCTGGGATTTACTATGATCTATGTAGAAGAACCCCTTACAGTATTATAGACACTATGACCTGGGATTTACTATGGTCTACTAGATTAACCCCTTACAGTATTATAGACACTATGACCTGGGATTTACTATGGTCTTCTAGATTAACCCCTTACAGTATTATAGACACTATGACCTGGGATTTACTATAGTCTTCTAGATTAACCCCTTACAGTATTATAGACACTATGTCCTGGGATTTACTATAGTCTACTAGATTAACCCCTTACAGTATTATAGACACTATGACCTGGGATTTACTATAGTCTTCTAGATTAACCCCTTACAGTATTATAGACACTATGTCCTGGGATTTACTATAGTCTTCTGGATTAACCCCTTACAGTATTATAGACACTATGTCCTGGGATTTACTATAGTCTTCTAGATTAACCCCTTACAGTATTATAGACACTATGTCCTGGGATTTACTATAGTCTTCTAGATTAACCCCTTACAGTATTATAGACACTATGTCCTGGGATTTACTATTTTTTTTTTTTTCCGGGATCCGACCTTGTCTCACAACCATCGCTCTAAACTCAGCACGTCGTTCATCACACAGACCTGCAGAGGAAACGGACAAATCCAAAAGAGTACAATTCTGGAGTCTGGAGCTTAACAGGGTTAGAATTCAAAGTCACACCAGTCTGTTAGATTAGCTGTTGTTCGTCATCAGTATAGTGTCAATCTGTGAGGGAAGTGAAGCCTGCGCTATGGGACTATCTGACTCGCTCGGTCTTTCCAGTGGTTCACTGCGGTGTTTGGCTGTAGAATAAATCAAGGGAAGATAAATAAATATCACAGATTTGCCCTTTATGAAGGTTAGATTAGTAAACTATTGGCATAAAATCACACACAGCGCCTTAAAACATGACTACATACTGGATCTTGTCCAGCTCAACCTCAACAAAGTCTCCATCCAAATGACTCAGTCCCTTCTATAAACAGTCTCTTGTGGATATAATGACTCAGTCCCTTCTATAAACAGTCTCTTGAGGATCAAATGACTCAGTCCTTCTATAAACAGTCTCTTGAGGATATAAACAGTCTTCTTTGAGGATAAATGACTCAGTCCCTTCTTTAAACAGTCTCTTGAGGATCAAATGACTCAGTCCCTTCTATAAACAGTCTCTAGGATAGGATAAAGTAATCCTTCTCACCCCCCCTTAAATGATTTAGATGCACTATTGTAAAGTGGCTGTTCCACTGGATGTCAGAAGGTGAATTCACCAATTTGTAAGTCACTCTTGATAAGAGCGTCTGCTAAATGACTTAAATGTAAATGTAATAATGACTCAGTCCCTTCTTTAAACAGTCTCTTGTAGATCAAATGACTCAGTCCCTTCTATAAACAGTCTCTTGAGGATCAAATAGTTAGATAGTAAGCCTCTTTCTCTAAGTAACTTTTTTGGGGGTAAGAAAACGTAGTTTTTTCTTAAAGGTTTCTTTCGTGTAGCTGAACTTGTCCCCGTGAGAAGTAATTGGTGGTTTGGTAAACTGTATTTTCAGAGTAGCTTCCTCAACACGGCTTCTTCCACCACTGCCTTTCAATGGCATTCTACTTTCCACTTGACAAGGAAAACAACACGATTGAAGATACGTCATTCATCGCTCGATGCGTAATTTTTTTTCTATTTTTTTTAAAGGGGTTTTGATCAAATTCATATAATTATTTTTGGTCCTTAACGAACTGTGCTGATCAAATGACTCTGTCGGCCTTCTGTAAACCATCGCTTGCTGATCAATGGCTCGATATGTGTTTTTTTTTAAAGGGGGTTGTATCAAATTCATGTTTATTTTTGTCCACCATGAACTGTGTATGTCTCCCAAATGGCTCCCTCGTTCCTCTATAGGGCCCCTCTTGGCCCTGGTTAAAGGTAGTGCAGTATGAAGGGAATAGGGGGCCATTTGTTCCTGCAACAGTGCGTTGGTATTGGTGTGCTGCCTGACTCTCCCCGTTTGGATACAGCGATAGCCTGAGGGCCTCTATTAATTACGGAGATAGAGCTAGTCTCTTAAATCAAGTACCATCGCACGCGCGCGCACACACACGCACACGCGCGAGCACACACATACACACACATGTGTGCACACACACACACACACACGCACACACACACACACACACACACACACACACACACACACACACACACACACACACACACACACACACACACACACACACACACACACACACACACACACACACACACACACACACACACACACACACATACATACACACACATACACACACACACAGACACACACACACAGACACACACACACACACACACACACACACACACACGCACACGCACACACACAGACACTGCAGCTCGTTTGTCCCACATGGTGTATTTTTAATGCCTTGAAGCCGATAGCAGATATTCTCAGTACATCTTAATCAACCTTAATGACCAACAAAAAAAATACTACAATTAACTATAGAATGCTACAGTACTTACTATAGAATGATGAAGTAAACTTTAGTAAACTGTAGTATACTATAGAATACTACAGTACATACTATAGAATGATATAGTAAACTGCAGTATACTATAGTATACTACAGTACTTATTATAATATGATTAAGTAAACTGCAGTATACTATAGAATACTACAGTACTAATTATAGAATGATATAGTAAACTGCGGTATACTATAGAATACTACAGTACTTATTAGAGAATTATATAGTAAACTGCGGTATACTATAGAATATTACAGTACTTATTATAGTATGATATAGTAAACAGTAGTATACTATAGAATATTACAGTACTTATTATAGTATGATATAGTAAACTGTAGTGTACTATAGAATATTACAGTACTTACTATAGAATGATATAGTAAACTGTAGTATACTATAGAATACTACAATACTTATTATAGCATGATATAGTAAACTGTAGTATACTATAGAATACCATACTACACACTATGGTATTCCTCTATAATGTGTAGTGACCAGTTTATAATAGCAATAAGGCACCTACGGGGTTTGTGGTACAGTATATGGCCAATATACAACAGTTAAGGGCTTTATCTAGGCACTCCTCGTTGCGTCGTGCTTAAGAACAGCCCTTAGCCGTGCTATATTGGCCATACACCACAAATCCCGAGGTGCCGTATTGCTTAAGAATAGAATACAGTCATATAGCCTGTAGTATTGTTTCACGTGGGAATGCGGTACAGTTACTTACTCAAACAGTGAGAGAGGAGAGTCACACACACACACACACACACACACACACACACACACACACACACACACACACACACACACACACACACACACACACACACACACACACACACACACACACACACACACACACTGAAACATGGAGGTAGAAAACAAGACAGAAGGGATGCTGTGAAATGTCATCTGTCCCAGACTACAGAAGAGAACAAACTGCATGATTGACAGACAATCTGCGTCCCAAATGGAACCCTGTCGAACCAAATGGAACCCTGGCGTCCCAAATGGAACCCTTGCGACCCAAATGGAACCCTGGCGACCCAAATGGAACCCTGGCGACCCAAATGGAACCCTGGCGTCCCAAATAGAACCCTGGCGACCCAAATGGAACCCTGGCGACCCAAATGGAACCCTGGCTACCCAAATGGAACCCTGGCGACCCAAATGGAACCCTTGCGATCCAAACGGAACCCTGGCCGAAAGTAGTGCACTATATGGAAAATAGTGTTTGATTTGGGACGCAGGCATAGAGCAGTATTGAGATGGCCAAGCACATAAATGACTCACAAATAACCTCCCAGGAATACTCTCTCTGACGCTGTACAACACAGTAACGATCCACTTCCAGATTTCAGATATCACTTCCTATCTGTCTGCATTAGCCTAGAATATATCACTTCCTGTCTGTCTGCATTAGCCTATAATATATCACTTCCTTTATGTCTGCATTAGTCTATAATATATCACTTCCGATCTGTCTGCATTAGTCTATAATATATCCCTTCCTATCTGTCTGCATTAGTCTATAATATATCACTTCCTGTCTGTCTGCACTAGCCTATAATATATCCCTTCCTGTCTGTCTGCATTAGTCTATAATATATCCCTTCCTATCTGTCTGCACTAGCCTATAATATATCCCTTCCAATCTGTCTGCACTAGTCTATAATATATCCCTTCCAATCTGTCTGCACTAGTCTATAATATATCACTTCCTGTCTGTCTGCACTAGCCTATAATATATCCCTTCCTATCTGTCTGCACTAGTCTATAATATATCCCTTCCAATCTGTCTGCACTAGCCTATAATATATCCCTTCCTGTCTGTCTGCACTAGTCTATAATATATCCCTTCCAATCTGTCTGCACTAGTCTATAACATATCCCTTCCAATCTGTCTGCACTAGTCTATAATATATCCCTTCCAATCTGTCTGCACTAGTCTATAATGTATCCCTTCCTGTCTGTCTGCACTAGTCTATAATATATCCCTTCCTGTCTGTCTGCATTAGTCTATAATATATCCCTTCCAATCTGTCTGCACTAGTCTATAATATATCCCTTCCTATCTGTCTGCACTAGCCTATAATATATCCCTTCCTGTCTGTCTGCACTAGTCTATAATATATCCCTTCCAATCTGTCTGCACTAGTCTATAACATATCCCTTCCAATATGTCTGCATTAGTCTATAATATATCAATTCCTATCTGTCTGCATTAGTCTATAATATATCACTTCCTGTCTGTCTGCACTAGTCTATAATATATCCCTTCCTATCTGTCTGCACTAGCCTATACTATATCCCTTCCTATCTGTCTGCATTAGTCTATAATATATCCCTTCTGTCTGTCTGCACTAGCCGATAATATATCCCTTCCTGTCTGTCTGCACTAGCCTATAATATATCCCTTCCTGTCTGTCTGCATTAGTCTATAATATATCCCTTCCTATCTGTCTGCACTAGCCTATAATATATCCCTTCCTATCTGTCTGCACTAGCCTATAATATATCCCTTCCTGTCTGTCTGCACTAGCCTATAATATATCCCTTCCTGTCTGTCTGCACATAGCCATAACATATCCCTTCCTGTCTGTCTGCATTAGTCTATAATATATCCCTTCTGTCTGTCTGCACTAGTCTATAATATATCCCTTCCTATCTGTCTGCACTAGCCTATAATATATCCCTTCCTTTCTGTCTGCACTAGTCTATAATATATCCCTTCCTATCTGTCTGCATTAGTCTATAATATATCCCTTCCTGTCTGTCTGCACTAGTCTATAATATATCCCTTCCTGTCTGTCTGCACTAGCCTATAATATATCACTTCCTGTCTGTCTGCATTAGTCTATAATATATCCCTTCCTGTCTGTCTGCATTAGTCTATAATATATCACTTCCTGTCTGTCTGCATTAGTCTATAATATATCCCTTCCTGTCTGTCTGCACTAGTCTATAATATATCCCTTCCTGTCTGTCTGCACTAGCCTATAATATATCCCTTCCTGTCTGTCAGCACTAGTCTATAATATATCCCTTCCTGTCTGTCTGCACTAGTCTATAATATATCCCTTCCTGTCTGTCTGCACTAGCCTATAATATATCCCTTCCTGTCTGTCTGCACTAGCCTATAATATATCCCTTCCTGTCTGTCTGCATTAGTCTATAATATATCCCTTCCAATATGTCTGCATTAGTCTATAATATATCCCTTCTGTCTGTCTGCACTAGCCTATAATATATCCCTTCCTATCTGTCTGCACTAGCCTATAATATATCCCTTCCTGTCTGTCTGCACTAGCCTATAATATATCCCTTCCTGTCTGTCTGCACTAGCCTATAACATATCCCTTCCTGTCTGTCTGCATTAGTCTATAATATATCCCTTCTGTCTGTCTGCACAAGCCTATAATATATCCCTTCCTGTCTGTCTGCATTAGTCTATAATATATCACTTCCTGTCTGTCTGCACTAGTCTATAATATATCCCTTCCTGTCTGTCTGCATTAGTCTATAATATATCCCTTCTGTCTGTCTGCACAAGCCTATAATATATCCCTTCCTGTCTGTCTGCATTAGTCTATAATATATATCTTCCTGTCTGTCTGCACTAGCCTATAATATATCACTTCCTGTCTGTCTGCATTAGTCTATAATATATCCCTTCCTGTCTGTCTGCACTAGTCTATAATATATCCCTTCCTGTCTGCACTAGCCTATAATATATCACTTCCTGTCTGTCTGCATTAGTCTATAATATATCCCTTCCTGTCTGTCTGCATTAGTCTATAATATATCACTTCCTGTCTGTCTGCATTAGTCTATAATATATCCCTTCCTGTCTGTCTGCACTAGTCTATAATATATCCCTTCCTGTCTGTCTGCACTAGCCTATAATATATCCCTTCCTGTCTGTCAGCACTAGTCTATAATATATCCCTTCCTGTCTGTCAGCATTAGTCTATAATATATCCCTTCCTGTCTGTCTGCACTAGTCTATAATATATCCCTTCCTGTCTGTCTGCACTAGCCTTAATATATCCCTTCCTGTCTGTCTGCACTAGCCTATAATATATCCCTTCCTGTCTGTCTGCATTAGTCTATAATATATCCCTTCCCGTCTGTCTGCACTAGTCTATAATATATCACTTCCTGTCTGTCTGCACTAGTCTATAATATATCACTTCCTGTCTGTCTGCACTAGTCTATAATATATCACTTCCTGTCTGTCTGCACTAGTCATCATAATATATAACACTTCCTGTCTGTCTGCACTAGTCTATAATATATCACTTCCTGTCTGTCTACACTAGCCTATAATATATCCCTTCCTGTCTGTCTGCACTAGCCTATAACATATCCCTTCCTGTCTGTCTGCACTAGCCTATAACATATCCCTTCCTGTCTGTCTGCACTAGCCTATAACATATCCCTTCCTGTCTGTCTGCACTAGCCTATAAACACCCGCACCTATAATTATCAGGGCATTGTCTTCTGATGTCTCAGTCAAATAATGCCTGTATTCAATTAGTTGGCTCAATCTTTAAACCAATTTGCGATGAAGATTAGAGTATTTATCTGCATTTGTAGTTGGAGGATCTGATGCAAAAAAAACAGGAATTATGACAAATTAATCAATTAATTTTTAAAAGATTGAACAGATTGACTGGGCTGTGCACATTAGTTGAGAAGGGAACAGTAACGAGAGGGGGAGGAATTAATCAAACTCACATTGTCAGTGGACCCAGAAGGTTTTCAGTTCTGATTTAGTCGAGGAGTTTTGACAAAAACAAAATGGGGGGTTCAAAAACACTTTAAATCAGAATGACAGAGATGGTGACATCATGGTTAGAATGACAGAGGTAGTAACATCATGGTTAGAATGACAGAGATGGTGACATCATGGTTAGAATGACAGAGATATTAACATCATGGTTAGAATGAGAGAGATAGTAACATCATGGTGAGAATGACAGAGATAGTAACATCATGGTTAGACTCACAGAGATGTTAACATCATGGTTAGAATGACAGAGATATTAACATCATGGTTAGAGTCACAGAGATATTAACATCATGGTTAGACTCACAGAGATAGTAACATCATGGTTAGAATGACAGAGATAGTAACATCATGGTTAGACTCACAGAGATAGTAACATCATGGTTAGAATGACAGAGATAGTAACATCATGGTTAGAATGAGAGAGATGTTAACATCATGGTTAGAATGAGAGAGATAGTAACATCATGGTTAGAATGACAGAGATAGTAACATCATGGTTAGAATGAGAGAGATAGTAACATCATGGTTAGATTCACAGAGATAGTAACATCATGGTTAGAATTACAGAGATAGTAACATCATGGTTAGAATAACAGAGATAGTAACATTATGGTTAGAATGAGAGAGATAGTAACATCATGGTTAGAATGACAGAGATAGTAACATCATGGTTAGAATGAGAGAGATAGTAACATCATGGTTAGAATGAGAGAGATATTAACATCATGGTTAGAATGAGAGAGATATTAACATCATGGTTAGAATGACAGAGATAGTAACATCATGTTTTGACACACAGAGATATTAACATCATGGTTAGACTGACAGAGATAGTAACATCATGGTAAGAATGACAGAGATATTAACATCATGGTTAGAATGACAGAGATAGTAACATCATGGTTAGAATGACAGAGATAGTAACATCATGGTTAGAATGACAGAGATATTAACATCATGGTTAGATTCACAGAGATAGTAACATCATGGTTAGAATGACAGAGATATTAACATCATGGTTAGAATGACAGAGATAGTAACATCATGGTTAGAATGACAGAGATATTAACATCATGGTTAGAATGACAGAGATAGTAACATCATGGTTAGAATGACAGAGATATTAACATCATGGTTAGAATGACAGAGATAGTAACATCATGGTTAGACTGACAGAGATAGTAACATCATGGTTAGAATGACAGAGATAGTAACATCATGGTGAGAATGACAGAGATAGTAACATCATGGTCAGAATGACAGAGATAGTGACATCATGGTTAGACTGACAGAGATAGTAACATCATGGTTAGAATGACAGAGAGAGTAACATCATGGTTAGAATGACAGAGATAGTAACATCATGGTTAGACTGACAGAGATAGTAACATCATGGTTAGACTGACAGAGATAGTAACATCATGGTTAGAATGACAGAGATAGTAACATCATGGTTAGATTCACAGAGATAGTAACATCATGGTTAGAATGACAGAGATAGTAACATCATGGTTAGATTCACAGAGATAGTAACATCATGGTTAGAATGACAGAGATAGTAACATCATGGTTAGAATGACAGAGATAGTAACATCATGGTTAGAATGACAGAGATAGTAACATCATGGTTAGACTGACAGAGATAGTAACATCATGGTTAGAATGACAGAGATAGTAACATCATGGTTAGAATGACAGAGATAGTAACATCATGGTTAGAATGACAGAGATAGTAACATCATGGTTAGACTGACAGAGATAGAAACATCATGGTTAGAATGACAGAGATAGTAACATCATGGTTAGAATGACAGAGATATTAACATCATGGTTAGATTCACAGAGATAGTAACATCATGGTTAGAATGACAGAGATAGTAACATCATGGTTAGAATGACAGAGATAGTAACATCATGGTTAGAATGACAGAGATAGTAACATCATGGTTAGAATGACAGAGATAGTAACATCATGGTTAGATTCACAGAGATAGTAACATCATGTTTTGAATGACAGAGATGTTAACATCATGGTTAGAATCACAGAGATATTAACATCATGGTTAGAATGAGAGAGATAGTAACATCATGGTTAAAATGAGAGAGATAGTAACATCATGGTTAGACTCACAGAGATAGTAACATCATGGTTAGAATGAGAGAGATAGTAACATCATGGTTAGACTCACAGAGATATTAACATCATGGTTAGACTCACAGAGATAGTAACATCATGGTTAGATTCACAGAGATAGTAACATCATGGTTAGAATGACATAGATGTTAACATCATGGTTAGAATGACAGAGATAGTAACATCATGGTTAGACTCACGGAGATAGTAACATCATGGTTAGAATGACAGAGATAGTAACATCATGGTTAGACTGACAGAGATAGTAACATCATGGTTAGAATGACAGAGATAGTAACATCATGGTTAGATTCACAGAGATAGTAACATCATGGTTAGAATGACAGAGATGTTAACATCATGGTTAGATTCACAGAGATAGTAACATCATGGTTAGAATGACAGAGATAGTAACATCATGGTTAGAATGACAGAGATATTAACATCATGGTTGGACACACAGAGATATTAACAAAATGGTTAGAATGACAGAGATAGAAACATCATGTTTTGAATGACAGAGATATTAACATCATGGTTAGACTGACAGAGATAGTAACATCATGGTTAGAATGACAGAGATATTAACATCATGGTTAGAATGAGAGATAGTAACATCATGGTTGGACACACAGAGATAGTAACATCATGGTTAGAATGACAGAGATATTAACATCATAGTTAGACTCACAGAGATAGTAACATCATGGTTAGAATGACAGAGATGTTAACTTCATGGTTAGATTCACAGAGATAGTAACATCATGGTTAGAATGACAGAGATATTAACATCATAGTTAGACTCACAGAAATAGTAACATCATGGTTAGACTCACAGAGATGTTAACATCATGGTTAGAATAACAGAGATAGTAACATCATGGTTAGAATGACAGAGATATTAACATCATGGTTAGAATGACAGAGATATTAACATCATGGTTAGATTGACAGAGATAGTAACATCATGGTTAGAATGACAGAGATAGTAACATCATGGTGAGAATGACAGAGATAGTAACATCATGGTTAGAATGACAGAGATATTAACATCATGGTTAGAATAACAGAGATAGTAACATCATGGTTAGAATGACAGAGATATTAACATCATAGTTAGACTCACAGACATAGTAGCATCATGGTTAGAATGACAGAGATAGTAACATCATGGTTAGACTGACAGAGATAGTAACATCATGGTTAGACTGACAGAGATAGTAACATCATGGTTAGAATCACAGAGAAATTAACATAATGGTTAGAATGACAGAGAGAGTACCATCATGCTTAGAATGACATAGATGTTAACATCATGGTTAGAATGACAGAGATAGTAACATCATGGTTAGACTCACGGAGATTGTAACATCATGGTTAGAATGACAGAGATAGTAACATCATGGTTAGATTCACAGAGATAGTAACATCATGGTTAGAATGATAGAGATATTAACATCATGGTTAGAATGACAGAGATATTAACATCGTGGTTACAATTACAAAGCTATTACCAGAAACCACCTCATCAAACAGGAAGAAGAACCTCCACTTGACTAAATAACACCTCATCACCACTACATGGTAACATTACACTCAGCGTGACTTCTTACAGTGGAGAAATATTGTTGACATGTTTTCATGTTTAGATTCCAACAATTTCCTAAATGTTTTTCTCAACAAAAAAACCCCGTTAGAAACCATAAATTAAACATGGTTTCGGAAGCAAAGAAAACAGAGAGTTTAACTGCCACACTCCAGAGTGTGGTTTGTGTATTCTATTCTCCGGTCTGTGATGATAACTGACACGCTTACCCCTTCACCCAACAGAGACCCAATATGTTCTACGTTAAAGTCTTTTCTCTCCAGATGGAAGACAAAGTGGTGAGACGATAGTAATGACTTTAGACAGGCCCTGTGTGAGTCCCAAATAAACAGATTCCCTATGGGGCCCTGCTCAAAACTAGTGCACTGCGCAGGGAATAGAGGGCCATTTGAGACTCAGTCGGCCTCTTACTTGGACGCGCGGTTCGGCTCTAATCCCGGAACGAGGGGAAATAAATGCTGAACGAAAAGGTCAATGAGCAGTTTCAGAACGTTAAGATGAAGCAGTCGACATCTGAATCTTCCGGAATGGATTAGCGCCTTTGGCAAAGTGCAGCGAGCCCTTTCACTGACTGACTGACAGCACACAGTCAGATCAATTCATAAATATCCCAGAGCCCCGGTGACGGACAGAGAGAGACGCTGCAGAGCTCCGGTGACCGTCAGAGAGAGAGAGAGACGCTGCAGAGCTCCGGTGACGGACAGAGAGAGAGAGAGACGCTGCAGAGCTCCGGTGACGGTCAGAGAGAGAGAGACGCTGCAGAGCTCCGGTGACGGACAGAGAGAGAGAGACACTGCAGAGCTCCGGTGACGGTCAGAGAGAGAGAGACGCTGCAGAGCTCCGGTGACGGTCAGAGAGAGAGAGACGCTGCAGAGCTCCGGTGACGGTCAGAGAGAGAGAGACGCTGCAGAGCTCCGGTGACGGTCAGAGAGAGAGAGAGACGCTGCAGAGCTCCGGTGACGGTCAGAGAGAGAGAGACGCTGCAGAGCTCCGGTGACGGTCAGAGAGAGAGAGACGCTGCAGAGCTCCGGTGACGGTCAGAGAGAGAGAGACGCTGCAGAGCTCCGGTGACGGTCAGAGAGAGAGAGACGCTGCAGAGCTCCGGTGACGGTCAGGGAGAGAGACGCTGCAGAGCTCCGGTGACGGTCAGAGAGAGAGAGATGCTGCAGAGCTCCGGTGACCGTCAGAGAGAGAGACGCTGCAGTGCCCCGGTGACGGTCAGAGAGAGAGACGCTGCAGAGCTCCGGTGACGGTCAGGGAGAGAGAGACGCTGCAGAGCTCCGGTGACGGTCAGAGAGAGAGACGCTGCAGAGCTCCGGTGACGGTCAGAGCAGAGAGAGAGACGCTGCAGAGCTCCGGTGACGGTCAGAGAGAGAGAGAGACGCTGCAGAGCTCCGGTGACGGACAGAGAGAGAGAGACGCTGCAGAGCTCCGGTGACAGTCAGAGAGAGAGACGCTGCAGAGCTCCGGTGACGGTCAGAGAGAGAGAGAGACGCTGCAGAGCTCCGGTGACGGTCAGAGAGAGAGACGCTGCAGAGCTCCGGTGACGGTCAGAGAGAGAGAGACGCTGCAGAGCTCCGGTGACGGTCAGAGAGAGAGAGAGACGATGCAGAGCTCAGGTGACGGTCAGAGAGAGAGAGACGATGCAGAGCTCCGGTGACAGTCAGAGAGAGAGAGACGCTGCAGAGCTCCGGTGACAGTCAGAGAGAGAGAGAGACGCTGCAGAGCTCCGGTGACGGTCAGAGAGAGAGAGACGCTGCAGAGCTCCGGTGACGGACAGAGAGAGAGAGACGCTGCAGAGCTCCGGTGACGGACAGAGAGAGAGAGACGCTGCAGAGCTCCGGTGACGGACAGAGAGAGAGAGACGCTGCAGAGCTCCGGTGACGGTCAGAGAGAGAGAGAGACGCTGCAGAGCTCCGGTGACGGTCAGAGAGAGAGACGCTGCAGAGCTCCGGTGACGGTCAGAGAGAGAGAGAGACGCTGCAGAGCCCGGTGACGGTCAGAGAGAGAAGACGCTGCAGAGCTCCGGTGACGGTCAGAGAGAGAGAGACGCTGCAGAGCTCCGACGTGAGCTCCGGTGACGGTCAGAGAGAGAGAGACGCTGCAGAGCTCCGGTGACGGTCAGAGAGAGAGAGAGACGCTGCAGAGCTCCGGTGACGGTCAGAGAGAGAGAGACGCTGCAGAGCTCCGGTGACGGTCAGAGAGAGAGATACGCTGCAGAGCTCCGGTGACGGTCAGAGAGAGAGAGAGACGCTGCAGAGCTCCGGTGAGTGTCAGAGAGAGACGGATACGCTGCAGAGCTCCGGTGACGGTCAGAGAGACGCTGCAGAGCTCCGGTGACGGTCAGAGAGAGAGAGACGCTGCAGAGCTCCGGTGACGGTCAGAGAGAGAGAGACGCTGCAGAGCTCCGGTGACAGTGACTGGAGCTCCGGTGACGGTCAGAGAGAGAGAGGGACGCTGCAGAGCTCCGGTGACGGACAGAGAGAGAGACGCTGCAGAGCTCCGGTGACGGACAGACGCTGCAGAGCTCCGGTGAGAGACGCTGCAGAGCTCCGGTGACGGTCAGAGAGAGAGAGACGCTGCAGAGCTCCGGTGACGGTCAGAGAGAGACGCTGCAGAGCTCCGGTGACGGTCACGCTGCAGAGCTCCGGTGACGGAGAGACGCTGCAGAGCTCAGGTGACGGTCAGAGAGAGAGAGACGCTGCAGAGCTCCGGTGACGGTCAGAGAGAGACGAGCAGACGCTGAGAGAGAGTCAGAGAGAGAGACGCTGCAGAGCTCCGGTGACGGTCAGAGAGAGAGAGAGGCGCTGCAGAGCTCCGGTGACGGTCAGAGAGAGAGATGCTGCAGAGCTCCGGTGACAGTCAGAGACAGAGAGAGACGCTGCAGAGCTCCGGTGACGGTCAAAGAGAGAGACGCTGCAGAGCTCAGGTGACGGTCAGAGAGAGAGAGACGCTGCAGAGCTCAGGTGACGGTCAGAGAGAGAGAGACGCTGCAGAGCTCCGGTGACGGTCAGAGAGAGAGACGCTGCAGAGCTCCGGTGACGGTCAGAGAGAGAGACGCTGCAGAGCTCCGGTGACGGTCAGAGACAGAGAGAGACGCTCCAGAGCTCCGGACGGACAGAGAGAGAGAGAGACGATGCAGAGCTCCGGTGACGGTCAGAGAGAGAGACGCTGCAGAGCTCCGGTGACGGTCAGAGAGAGAGAGACGCTGCAGAGCTCCGGTGACGGTCAGAGAGAGAGAGACGCTGCAGAGCTCCGGTGACAGTCAGAGAGAGAGAGAGACGCTGCAGAGCTCCGGTGACGGTCAGAGAGAGAGAGACGCTGCAGAGCTCCGGTGACAGTCAGAGAGAGAGAGAGAGACGCTGCAGAGCTCCAGTGACAGACAGAGAGACGCTGCAGAGCTCCGGTGACAGACAGAGAGAGAGACGCTGCAGAGCTCCGGTGACGGACAGAGAGAGAGAGACGCTGCAGAGCTCCGGTGACAGACAGAGAGAGAGAGAGACGCTGCAGAGCTCCGGTGACGGTCAGAGAGAGAGAGACGCTGCAGAGCTCCGGTGACGGTCAGAGAGAGAGACGCTGCAGAGCTCCGGTGACGGTCAGAGAGAGAGAGAGAGACGCTGCAGAGCTCCGGTGACGGTCAGAGAGAGAGAGAGAGAGACGCTGCAGAGCTCCGGTGACGGTCAGAGAGAGAGACGCTGAAGAGCTCCGGTGACGGTCAGAGAGAGAGAGAGACGCTGCAGAGCTCTGGTGACGGTCAGAGAGAGAGACGCTGCAGAGCTCCGGTGAAGGTCAGAGAGAGAGAGACGCTGCAGAGCTCAGGTGACGGTCAGAGAGAGAGAGACGCTGCAGAACTCAGGTGACGGTCAGAGAGAGAGACGCTGCAGAGCTCCGTGACGGTCAGAGAGAGAGAGACGCTGCAGAGCTCCGGTGACGGTCAGAGAGAGAGAGAGACGCTGCAGAGCTCCGGTGACGTTCAGAGAGAGAGAGAGACGCTGCAGAGCTCCGGTGACGGTCAGAGAGAGAGAGAGAGACGCTGCAGAGCTCCGGTGACGGAGAGAGAGAGAGAGACGCTGCAGAGCTCCGGTGACGGTCAGAGAGAGAGAGAGACGCTGCAGAGCTCCGGTGACGGTCAGAGAGAGAGAGACGCTGCAGAGCTCCGGTGACAGTCAGAGAGAGAGAGAGACGCTGCAGAGCTCCGGTGACGGTCAGAGAGAGAGAGAGACGCTGCAGAGCTCCGGTGACGGTCAGAGAGAGAGAGAGACGCTGCAGAGCTCCGGTGACGGTCAGAGAGAGAGAGAGAGACGCTGCAGAGCTCCGGTGACGGTCAGAGAGAGAGAGAGAGACGCTGCAGAGCTCCGGTGACAGTCAGAGAGAGAGACGCTGCAGAGCTCCGGTGACGGTCAGAGAGAGAGAGAGACGCTGCAGAGCTCCGGTGACGGACAGAGAGAGAGACATTGCAGAACTCCGGTGATGGTCAGAGAGAGAGAGACGCTGCAGAGCTCCGGTGACGGTCAGAGAGAGAGAGACGCTGCAGAGCTCCGGTGACGGACAGAGAGAGAGACGCTGCAGAGCTCCGGTGACGGTCAGAGAGAGAGAGACGCTGCAGAGCTCCGGTGACGGTCAGAGAGAGAGAGACGCTGCAGAGCTCCGGTGACGGTCAGAGAGAGAGAGAGAGACGCTGCAGAGCTCCGGTGACGGTCAGAGAGAGAGAGAGAGACGCTGCAGAGCTCCGGTGACGGTCAGAGAGAGAGAGACGCTGCAGAGCTCCGGTGACGGTCAGAGAGAGAGACGCTGCAGAGCTCCGGTGACGGTCGGAGAGAGAGAGACGCTGCGGAGCTCCGGTGACAGTCAGAGAGAGAGAGAGATGCTGCAGAGCTCCGGTGACGGTCAGAGAGAGAGACGCTGCAGAGCTCCGGTAACGGTCAGAGAGAGAGACGCTGCAGAGCTCCGGTGACAGTCAGAGAGAGAGAGAGAGATGCTGCAGAGGACAAGCTGATGTCAAGTATCCCATCAGAGGACAAGCTGATGTCAAGTATCCCCATCAGAGGACAAGATGATGTCAAGTATCCCATCAGAGGACAAGCTGATGTCAAGTATCCCCATCAGAGGACAAGCTGATGTCAAGTATCCAATCAGAGGACAAGCTGATGTCAAGTATCCCATCAGAGGACAAGCTGATGTCAAGTATCCCATCAGAGGACAAGCTGATGTCAAGTATCCCGATCAGAGGACAAGCTGATGTCAAGTATCCCATCAGAGGACAAGCTGATGTCAAGTATCCCATCAGAGGACAAGCTGATGTCAAGTATCCCATCAGAGGACAAGCTGGTGTCAAGTATCCCC
This sequence comes from Oncorhynchus masou masou, assembly GCF_036934945.1. Classification (NCBI taxonomy): domain Eukaryota; kingdom Metazoa; phylum Chordata; class Actinopteri; order Salmoniformes; family Salmonidae; genus Oncorhynchus; species Oncorhynchus masou. The sequence goes on along the minus strand of NW_027011574.1, from coordinate 99,331 downwards.
ATCAGAGGACAAGCTGGTGTCAAGTATCCCATCAGAGGACAAGCTGATGTCAAGTATCCCATCAGAGGACAAGCTGGTGTCAACTATCCCCATCAGAGGACAAGCTGATGTCAAGTATCCCATCAGAGGACAAGCTGATGTCAAGTATCCCATCAGAGGACAAGCTGATGTCAAGTATCCCATCAGAGGACAAGCTGATGTCAAGTATCCCCATCAGAGGACAAGCTGATGTCAAGTATCCCATCAGAGGACAAGCTGATGTCAAGTATCCCATCAGAGGACAAGCTGTGGTCAAGTATCCCATCAGAGGACAAGCTGATGTCAAGTATCCCGTCAGAAGACAAGCTGATGTCAAGTATCCCATCAGAGGACAAGCTGGTGTCAAGTATCCCCATCAGAGGACAAGCTGATGTCAAGTATCCCCATCAGAGGACAAGCTGATGTGAAGTATCCCATCAGAGGACAAGCTGATGTCAAGTATCCCATCAGAGGACAAGCTGATGTCAAGTATCCCGTCAGAAGACAAGCTGATGTCAAGTATCCCATCAGAGGACAAGCTGATATAAGGTATTCTATCAAGCTGGAGAGGTTTTTTGTGCCTGGACACAGACAGTTGTTATGTTGTGCACTGAAGTCCACAAGCGAAGGGAAAATGTGAGCGGAGAGAGGAGGAGAGGAGAGAAGAGGAGAGGAGGAGAGAGGAGGAGAGAGGAGGAGAGGAGAGAGGAGAGTAGGATAGAGGAGGAGAGAGGAGGAGAGGAGAGGAGAGGAGAGAGGAGGAGAGAGGAGATGAGAGAGGGGGAGAGGGGAGGAGAGGAGGAGGAGAGGGGGAAAGGGGGAGAGGGGAGAGGAGAGAGAGGAGAGAGAGGGGGAGGAGGGAGGAGAGAGGGGGAGGAGGAGGAGAGGGGAGGAGATAGCTTAGATGCAAGAAGGAATTAACTGACCAGTATTTAACATCCTGTACCCTGGCAGAGAGCCTGATGGAACGCTCCTCCCTCAACTCACCAGTATATAACATCTTGTACCCTGGTACAGAGCCTGATGGAACGCTCCTCCCTCAACTCACCAGTATATAACATCAGATATTCCAGAGTGCAGGAGTAGAGAGAGGAGACTCTGCCAAGGGCTCATCTTGATCTCTCTCTCTCTCTCTCTCTCTCTCACTCTCTCTCTCTCTCTCTCTCTCTCTCTCTCTCTCTCTCTCTCTCTCTCTCTAGATACGCAGACATCAATGGAATAAAGTATCAGAGGCGATAAGAAGGAAAAATAATTGAACAACAAACCTTAGACAGAGGATGTATGATAGATCAGAGAGAGAGAGACAAGGCAAGAAGGGCATTCTATGCCATCAAAAGGAACATAAAATTCGACATACCAATTAGGATCTGGCTAAAAATACTTGAATCATTTATAGAACCCTTGCCCTTTATGGTTGTGAGGTCGGGGTCCGCTCACCAACCAAGACTTCACAAAATGGGACAAACACCAAATTGAGACTCTGCATGCAGAATTCTGCAAAAATATCCTCCGTGTAAAACGTAGAACACCAAATAATGCATGCAGAGCAGAATTAGGCTGATATCCACTAATTATCACAATCCAGAAAAGAGCAGTTAAATTCTACAACCACCTAAAAGGAAGCGATTCCCAAACCTTCCATAACAAAGCCATAACCTACAGAGAGATGAACCTAGAGAAGAGTCCCCTAAGCAAGCTGGTCCTGGGGCTCTGTTCACAAACACAAACACACCCTACAGAGCCACATGACAGCAGCACAATTAGACCCAACCAAATCATGAGAAAACATAAATATAATTACTTGACACATTGGAAAGAATTAACAAAAAAACTGAGCAAAAACAGAGAAAACAAGACATGGCTCTCAAGAGAAGACAGGCTATGTGCTCACTGCCCACACAATGAGGTGGAAACTGAGCTGCACTTCCTAACCTTCTGCCCAATGTATGACCTTATTAGAGAGACATATTTCCTCAGATTACACAGATCCAATTTTGATAAACTCCCATATCTACTGGGTGAAATTCCACAGTGTGCCATCAGAGCAGCAAGATTTGTGACCTGTTGCCACCAGAAAAGGGAAACCAGTGAAGAACAAATAACATTGTCACAGTCACTTGTATATAGACTTTTTCTCTACTGTATGTATGTTAATTCTATGAGTGACTCTGTGTTGCTGTTTGTGTCGAACTTCTTTGCTTTATCTTGGCCAGGTCGCAATTGTGAACGAGAATTTGTTCTCAACTAGCCTACCTGGATAAATAAATGTGAAGAAGAAATATATATATATATATGTACTGTATATAACAAAAAAATGTAAACAAGAATTTGTTCTTAAATTGACTTGCCTAGTTAAATTAAATGGAATTGAGAGAGATTGAGAATGTGTTTTTCAGGACCGAGTTCGAGAAACCCTGAACTAAACAACTAGATTTATTTTGTTTTATTTTTTGATTACAGTGTGGAGCATTAAAATATGACCTTTCAACTAAATACCAGCCAGCTGGTGAAGCATCTCCTGTCTCCTTCCCCGAGTCCCAAATGACACTCTATTCCCCCTATTCAGCGCACTACTTTCTGAGGGCTCTTGTCAAAACGGAGGGCACTATATAGGGAACAGGGTACCATTTGGAACACGAAAGCCTCTATCTTCTCCTGTCTCCTTGTCCTGGTTGAAGTGACAATATTGATCTGATATGCTCCTGGATCAATTAGCCCTGCCGTCTTTAACGTATCTAAACCAATCACAATGTCACTTTAGTCAATGTTAAGAGCAGGGTTACTAGGAAGTGGAAGTTGTACCAGGATGCAACGGATACGATGAGCAACATGTTTTAGAACGTGTACAGGACGTATAGAAACCGGGAGATTTGCATCACAGTCCAGTGCTGCTTTACTATGATGGTTGAATATAAATTAGGGGGGCGGTGCCTCATCTAGTTTGAACGCTCCCATCTGATTCGTTGACGCCGTGAGGCCGTATGCGTACTAAACAGACGTGCCCCTTAGCTAAATTAGTGCTGGTGGCTTAGCTGTCACATTCAAAGGTAAACAAGAGACAGGCATGGAGGAAGGAGACTATGGTAATGTAGTAATGGGTCCATGGTAAATGTAATGTGGTAATGGTCTATGGTAATGGTAATGTGTCTATGGTAATGGTAATGTGTCTATGGTAATGGTAATGTGTCTATGGTAATGGTGATGTGAATGTAATGGTAATGTGTCTATGGTAATGGTAATGTGTCTATGGTAATAGTAATGTGTGTCTATGGTCATGGTATTGTGTCTATGGTAATGGTAATATGGCTATGGTAATGTTTAATGTGGTAATGTGTATATGGTAATGTGACTATGTTATGGTAATGTGTCTATGATCATGGAAATGTGGTAATGTGTCTAGGATAATGGTAATATGTCTATGTAATGGCAATGTGTCTATGATAATGGCAGTGTGGTAATGTGTCTATGGTAATGTTAATGTGCCTATGGTAATGTGTCTATGGTAATGTGTCTTAATGTGGTAATGTGTCCATGGAATTGGTAATGTGTCTATGGTAATGTGTCTATGGTAATGTGGTAATGTCAATGCATCTATGGTATTGTGGTAATGTGTCTGAATGTGGTAATGTGTCTATAGTAATGTGGTAATGGTAATGTGTGTATGGTAATGGTAATGTGTTAATGTGTCCATGGTAATGTGGTAATGTGTCTATGGTATTGGTAATGTGTCTATGGGAATGGTAATGTGTCTATGGTAATGGTAATGTGTCTGTGGTAATGTGTCTATGGTAATGTGGTAATGTGTCTATGGTAATTTAGTAATGTGTCTATGGTAATGGTAATGTGTCTGTGGTAATGTGTCTATGGTAATGGTAATGTGTCTATGGTAATGGTAATGTGCCTATGGTAATGGTAATGCGTCTATGATAATGGTAATGCATCTATGGTAATGGTAATGTGGTAATGTTTCTATGGTAATGTGTATATGGTAATGTGGTAAGGTGTCTATGGTCATGTTGTAATGTGGTAATGTGTCTATGGTAATGGTAATATGTCTATGGTAATGGTAATGTGGTAATGTTTCTATGGTAATGTGTATATGGTAATGTGGTAATGTGTCTATGGTATTGTTGTAATGTGGTAATGTGTCTATGGTAATGGTAATGTGTCTATGGTAATGTTGTAATGTGGTAATGTGGTCATGTGGTAATGTGTCTGGTAATGTGATAATATGTCTATGGTAATGGTAATGTACCTATGGTGATATGGTAATGTGTCTGTGGTAATCTATAGTAACGTGGAAATGTGTGGATATGTGTATCATGTGTTTCACTCATTGACATAAGGAAGGGAGGAAAGGAGGAAGGGAGGAAGGGAGGGAGGAAGGGAGGAAGGAAGGAAGGGAGGGAGGGAGGGAGGGAGGGAGGGAGGGAGGAAGGAAGGAAGGAAGGAAGGAAGGAAGGAAGGAAGGAAGGAAGGAAGGAAGGAAGGAAGGAAGGAAGGAAGGAAGGAAGGAAGGAAGGAAGGAAGGAAGGAAGGAAGGAAGGAAGGAAGGCTGCATTCACTATGCATCACTATGTGTCCCACTGCTGACAGGCCGGATTTTCTTCCTCAATTCATTGTTTTACTCTAAAGTCTGTTGTGATTTTGATTTGATTGACACATTTAGTGTCAGGTGTGTCCAAGATGGCCGCCCATTGTCTTGTGGGATCATGGGAGATGTAGTTTTGAACAAGGTTGACATTCTGGCCACCGTTTGCCAAACATCCAGCCAGGACATGGTCGGATGGAGGACAATGCTCGTCCCAAGGTAAGCCTGTGGAAAATGATTCATCCCTCATTTCCTCAAAGACAAGACAACTAAACGAACTGATGAGACTTGTCCCTTTGTTCAGAGTCACTGCAGATGACAACAGAACATTATGTCCAAAGCCAAGCACAACAAACACATTGTTAATGCAGCTATTTGTTTGCAGCTATTTGTTGTTTCCTGGCAACTGTCCAGAGTATCATCCCGGACAAGACTTAGGGGTATGACATGTTTAAAGAGCTGAGTACTTTCAGTGAGATCAAAGTGTTTCTCTCCTTTGATCTCTCTCTCTCTCTCTCTCTCTCTCTCTCTCTCTCTCTCTCTCTCTCCTCTCTCTCTCTCTCTCTCACTCTCTCTCTCCCTCCCTCTCCCTCTCTCTCTGTCTCTCTCTCTCTCTCTCTCTCTCTCTCTCCCTCTCTCTATATGTCTCTCTCTCCCTCTCTCTATCTGTCTCTCTCTCTCTATCTCTCTCTCTCTGCTCTCTGTCCCTCTCTCTCTCTCTCCCTGCCTCCCTTTCTTTCTTTGCGTGGGACACAGCCCTCTTTCTGAAACCACGAAGAAGGGGCCAACAAAGACGATTAGAGGCCCGCTGACAATGTGCCCGTGTTTGATTGGGCGAAGCGCTGGCGCCCGGTAAGCTTTGAACACTCCCCCGATGACAATGAAAACGGACACACAAAAGTTAACAAGAGAGCCGCATCAATCGGTGAGAAAATGAACCGATGAATAGGGAATCAGCTGGAGACAAACAAAGAGATGCTAAATAGGCACGGAGGGCGGCAGGGAGGACAGTGTCTGCATCCTAAAAGGACAACCCTTCTCCCTACCTATTGCCTATGGCTCCTGGTCAAAAGTAGTGCACTACATAGGGGAATAGGGTGCAATTTGGGATGCGGACCAGACAGACGAAGGGAATCTTTCTTTCTGCTTTCAGCTAACTAACGGCCATATGGGAGTAAGGCTTAAACAGTGGCTGTTGTAACCAAAAATGGCACCCTATTCCCTACATAGTGCACTACTTTTGAACAGAGCCCTATGGGTGTATAGTGTCCTGTAGTGCACTATGAAGGGGAATAGATACAGTTACAGCTTCAGGACACCGATCCACAGTGTGATGTGGCTTCTAACAATGAGCCCAGGAAACAGACGTGAACAAACAGGAAGTAGAGGCGTTTTCTCTCCCCGGGGGGAGCTGCCACTGCACATTCTGTCCCAAATAGAACCTTATTCTCTACATAATGAAATGACTTTTTGACCAGGACCCATAGCATAACACTGCACAATGAGACGAGGTAAATGAACAGTGTTTCATCTGTCCTTTTAGGGTTCTGCTCTCGTGCTACGTGGCTGATAGCAATAATCAAAGCTTGATAATGAGTTGATTATTTGAATCAGCTGTGTAGTGGTGGAGCAGAAACCTGAGTTTGGGGAAACGCTGGGATAGGATTAGAGATTATTGTGATATAAACGGCTGGTCAACATTACAAGATATAATCATTTTGGTCAAAATTAAAAAAAAAAAAATTCTTCCCCAAAGCAATATATTCATTAAATGCAGGACTACGACCTCTAACCCTGGTGTTGTCAACACCATGCAGGACTACGACCTCTAACCCTGGTGTTGTCAACACCATGCAGGACTACGACCTCTAACCCTGGTGTTGTCAGCACCATGCAGGACTACGACCTCTAACCCTGGTGTTGTCAGCACCATCCAGGACTACGACCTCTAACCCTGGTGTTGTCAAGACCATGCAGGACTACGACCTCTAACCCTGGTGTTGTCAACACCATGCAGGACTACGACCTCTAACCCTGGTGTTGTCAACACCATCCAGGACTACGACCTCTAACCCTGGTGTTGTCAACACCATGCAGGACTACGACCTCTAACCCTGGTGATGTCAGCACCATGCAGGACTACGACCTCTAACCCTGGTGTTGTCAACACCATCCAGGACTACGACCTCTAACCCTGGTGTTGTGAGCACCATGCAGGACTACGACCTCTAACCCTGGTGTTGTCAGCACAATCCAGGACTACGACCTCTAACCCTGGTGTTGTCAACACCATGTAGGACTACGACCTCTAACCCTGGTGTTGTCAGCACCATGTAGGACACGACCTCTAACCCTGGTGTTGTCAACACCATGTAGGACTACGACCTCTAACCCTGGTGATGTCAAGACAATGTAGGACTACGATCTCTAACCCTGGTGATGTCAACACCATCCAGGACTACGACCTCTAACCCTGGTGATGTCAACACCATGCAGGACTACGACCTCTAACCCTGGTGATGTCAACACCATGCAGGTTTACGACCTCTAACCCTGGTGTTGTCAACACCATGCAGGTTTACGACCTCTAACCCTGGTGTTGTCAACACCATGTAGGACTACGACCTCTAACCCTGGTGTTGTCAACACCATGCAGGTTTACGACCTCTAACCCTGGTGTTGTCAACACCATGCAGGACTACGACCTCTAACCCTGGTGATGTCAACACCATGCAGGTTTACGACCTCTAACCCTGGTGTTGTCAACACCATGCAGGACTACGACCTCTAACCCTGGTGATGTCAACACCATGCAGGTTTACGACCTCTAACCCTGGTGTTGTCAACACCATGTAGGACTACGACCTCTAACCCTGGTGATGTCAACACCATGCAGGTTTACGACCTCTAACCCTGGTGTTGTCAACACCATGTAGGACTACGACCTCTAACCCTGGTGTTGTCAACACCATGCAGGTTTACGACCTCTAACCCTGGTGTTGTCAACACCATGCAGGACTACGACCTCTAACCCTGGTGATGTCAACACCATGCAGGTTTACGACCTCTAACCCTGGTGTTGTCAACACCATGCAGGACTACGACCTCTAACCCTGGTGTTGTCAACACCATGCAGGACTACGACCTCTAACCCTGGTGTTGTCAGCACCATCCAGGACTACGACCTCTAACCCTGGTGTTGTCAACACCATCCAGGACTACGACCTCTAACCCTGGTGTTGTCAACACCATGCAGGACTACGACCTCTAACCCTGGTGATGTCTACACCATGCAGGACACAGTGAATGTTACTCTGTGTACAGTTTGGCTCCACACAATACATTAAACATGATGTAAGACAGAACTATAAAATACCAGAAGGACAGATCTACATATTTAAAATCTACAAGTTATTTATGTCAGCTGGGGGAAAGGCCCTGTGTTGACAAACCACTCAGGAAAACCATATGACATTATTTAGACATAGAAGTTATTTATTTCAGCTGGGGAAAAGGCCCTGTGCTGACAAACCACTCAGGAAAACCATATGACATTATTTAGACATAGAAGTCAGCTAAATAACAGCTGTTTCTGCTGATCTCTTCGGTGATTTGCGTTGGGAAGGCGTTCCGTGGCTTTATACACCGAGCAAAACATTAAGGACACCTGCTCATTCTATAACACATGCTGTACAATACTGTGTGTTAACACTGTGTGATAATACTGTGTGATAATAATGTGTGTCAATACTGTATGTTAACACTGTGTGTTCATACTGTGTGATAATACTTTGTGTTAACACTGTGTGATAATACTGTGTGTTAACACTGTGTGATAATAATGTGTGTACAATACAGTGTGTACAATACTGTGTGATAATACTGTGTGTTAAAACTGTGTGATAATACTGTGTGTTAACGCTGTGTGTACAATACTGTGTGATAATACTGTGTGTACAATACTGTGTGTTAATACTGTGTGATAAAACCTCTAATGACTCCCCATCCCGTAATCATCGACTGACACTAATTAGCATAACGCAACGGACATAAATATTCCTAGAAAATATTCCTATTCATGAAAATCACAAGTGAAATATATTGAGACACAGCTTAGCCTTTTGTTAATCACCCTGTCATCTCAGATGTTCAAAATATGCTTTACAGCCAAAGCTAGACAAGCATTTCTGTAAGTTTATCGATAGCCTAGCATAGCATTTTGTCCAGCTAGCAGCATGTAACTTGGTAACGGAAATCAGAAAAGCAATCAAATTAAATCGTTTACCTTTGATGAGCTTCGGATGTTTTCACTCATGAGACTCCCAGTTAGATAGCCAATGTTCCTTTTTTCAAAAAATATTATTTTTGTAGGCGAAATAGCTGTTTGTTCTTCACGTTTGGCTGAGAAATAGCCCGGAAATTGCAGTCACGAAACTCCGAAAAATATTCCAAAATAGCTCCATGATAGCGGCAGAAACACGGCAAACGTTGTTTATAATCAATCCTCAAGGTGTTTTTCAAATATCTATTCGATAATATATCCACCGGGACAATTGGCTTTTCAGTAGGACCGATTGGAATAATGGCTACCTCTGTATTTTACGCGACAATCACGCTGAGAGCCATCAGGTGACCACTTGCGCAATGTAGTCGCTTACGGGTATTCTTCAAGATAAATGCGTAAAACTACATCACAATGCTGTAGACACCTTGGGGAATACGGAGAAAAAGTCATCTGGTTGATAGCCCATTCACTGCTCAATAGGGACGCATTGGAACGCAGGGCTTTCAAAACATGAGGCACTTCCGGATTGGTTTTTTCTCAGGCTTTTGCCTGCAACATCAGTTCTCTTATACTCACAAACAATATTTTTACAGTTTTGGAAACTTTAGAGTGTTTTCTATCCTAAACTGTCAATTATATGCATATTCTAGCATCATGTCCTGACAAAATATCCCGTTTACTACGGGAGCGTTATTTTTCCAAAAATGAAAATACTGCCCCCTAGTCACAAAAGGTTTAAGGTGTGTTAATACTGTGTTAATACTGTGTGTTAATACTGTGTGTTAATACTGTGTGTTAATACTGTGTGTTAATACTGTGTGTACAATACTGTGTTCATACTGTGTGTTAATACTGTGTGATAATACTGTGTGTTAATACTGTGTGATAATACTGTGTGTTAATACTGTGTGTACAATACTGTGTGTACAATACTGTGTGTACAATACTGTGTGTACAATACTGTGTTCATACTGTGCGTTAATACTGTGTGTTAATACTGTGTGTTAATACTGTGTGTTAATACTGTGTGATAATACTGTGTGTACAATACTGTGTGTACAATACTGTGTTCATACTGTGCGTTAATACTGTGTGTTAATACTGTGTGTTAATACTGTGTGTTAATACTGTGTGATAATACTGTGTGTTAATACTGTGTGTTAATACTGTGTGTTAATACTGTGTGTTAATACTGTGTGTTAATACTGTGTGTTAATACTGTGTTAATACTGTGTGTTAATACTGTGCGTACAATACTGTGTGTTAATACTGTGTGTTAATACTGTGTTAATACTGTGTGTTAATACTGTGCGTACAATACTGTGTGTTAATACTGTGTTAATACTGTGTGTACAATACTGTGTGATAATACTGTGTGTTAACACTGTGTGTTAATACTGTGCGTACAATACTGTGTGTTAATACTGTGTTAATACTGTGTGTATAATACTGTGTGATAATACTGTGTGTTAATACTGTGTGTACAATACTGTGTTCATACTGTGTGTTAATACTGTGTGTTAATACTGTGTGTTAATACTGTGTGTTAATACTGTGCGTACAATACTGTGTGTTAATACTGTGTTAATACTGTGTGTATAATACTGTGTGATAATACTGTGTGTTAACACTGTGTGTTAATACTGTGCGTACAATACTGTGTGATAACACTGTGTGATAATACTGTGTGTTAATACTGTGTGTACAATACTGTGTTCATACTGTGTGTTAATACTGTGTGTTAATACTGTGTGTTAATACTGTGTGTTAATACTGTGTGTTAATACTGTGTGTTAATACTGTGCGTACAATACTGTGTGTTAATACTGTGTTAATACTGTGTGTACAATACTGTGTGATAATACTGTGTGTTAACACTGTGTGTTAATACTGTGCGTACAATACTGTGTGTTAATACTGTGTTAATACTGTGTGTATAATACTGTGTGATAATACTGTGTGTTAATACTGTGTGTACAATACTGTGTTCATACTGTGTGTTAATACTGTGTGTTAATACTGTGTGTTAATACTGTGTGTTAATACTGTGTGTACAATACTGTGTGATAATACTGTGTGATAATACTGTGTGTTAATACTGTGTGTACAATACTGTGTTCATACTGTGTGTTAATACTGTGTGTTAATACTGTGTGTTAATACTGTGTGTTAATACTGTGTGTACAATACTGTGTGTTAATACTGTGTGTTAATACTGTGCGTACAATACTGTGTGTTAATACTGTGTTAATACTGTGTGTTAATACTGTGTGTTAATACTGTGTGTTAATACTGTGTGTTAATACTGTGTGTACAATACTGTGTGTTAATACTGTGTGATAATACTGTGTGTTAATACTGTGTGTACAATACTGTGTGTACAATACTGTGTGTACAATACTGTGTGTACAATACTGTGTTCATACTGTGCGTTAATACTGTGTGTTAATACTGTGTGTTAATACTGTGTGTTAATACTGTGTGATAATACTGTGTGTTAATACTGTGTGTTAATACTGTGTGTTAATACTGTTTGTTAATACTGTGTGTTAATACTGTGTGTTAATACTGTGTGTTAATACTGTGTTAATACTGTGTGTTAATACTGTGCGTACAATATTGTGTGTTAATACTGTGTGTTAATACTGTGTTAATACTGTGTGTTAATACTGTGCGTACAATACTGTGTGTTAATACTGTGTTAATACTGTGTGTACAATACTGTGTGATAATACTGTGTGTTAACACTGTGTGTTAATACTGTGCGTACAATACTGTGTGTTAATACTGTGTTAATACTGTGTGTATAATACTGTGTGATAATACTGTGTGTTAATACTGTGTGTACAATACTGTGTTCATACTGTGTGTTAATACTGTGTGTTAATACTGTGTGTTAATACTGTGTGTTAATACTGTGCGTACAATACTGTGTGTTAATACTGTGTTAATACTGTGTGTATAATACTGTGTGATAATACTGTGTGTTAACACTGTGTGTTAATACTGTGCGTACAATACTGTGTGATAACACTGTGTGATAATACTGTGTGTTAATACTGTGTGTACAATACTGTGTTCATACTGTGTGTTAATACTGTGTGTTAATACTGTGTGTTAATACTGTGTGTTAATACTGTGTGTTAATACTGTGTGTTAATACTGTGCGTACAATACTGTGTGTTAATACTGTGTTAATACTGTGTGTACAATACTGTGTGATAATACTGTGTGTTAACACTTTGTGTTAATACTGTGCGTACAATACTGTGTGTTAATACTGTGTTAATACTGTGTGTATAATACTGTGTGATAATACTGTGTGTTAATACTGTGTGTACAATACTGTGTTCATACTGTGTGTTAATACTGTGTGTTAATACTGTGTGTTAATACTGTGTGTACAATACTGTGTGATAATACTGTGTGATAATACTGTGTGTTAATACTGTGTGTACAATACTGTGTTCATACTGTGTGTTAATACTGTGTGTTAATACTGTGTGTTAATACTGTGTGTTAATACTGTGTGTACAATACTGTGTGTTAATACTGTGTGTTAATACTGTGCATACAATACTGTGTGTTAATACTGTGTTAATACTGTGTGTTAATACTGTGTGTTAATACTGTGTGTTAATACTGTGTGTTAATACTGTGTGTACAATACTGTGTGATAATACTGTGTGATAATACTGTGTGTTAATACTGTGTGTACAATACTGTGTTCATACTGTGTGTTAATACTGTGTGTTAATACTGTGTGTTAATACTGTGTGTTAATACTGTGCGTACAATACTGTGTGTTAATACTGTGTTAATACTGTGTGTACAATACTGTGTGATAATACTGTGTGTTAACACTGTGTGTTAATACTGTGCGTACAATACTGTGTGTTAATACTGTGTTAATACTGTGTGTATAATACTGTGTGATAATACTGTGTGTTAATACTGTGTGTACAATACTGTGTTCATACTGTGTGTTAATACTGTGTGTTAATACTGTGTATTAATACTGTGTGTTAATACTGTGCGTACAATACTGTGTGTTAATACTGTGTGTTAATACTGTGTGTTAATACTGTGTGTTAATACTGTGTGTTAATACTGTGTGTTAATACTGTGTGTTAATACTGTGTTAATACTGTGTGTTAATACTGTGTGTTAATACTGTGTGTTAATACTGTGTTAATACTGTGTGTTAATACTGTGCGTACAATACTGTGTGTTAATACTGTGTGTTAATACTGTGTTAATACTGTGTGTTAATACTGTGCGTACAATACTGTGTGTTAATACTGTGTTAATACTGTGTGTACAATACTGTGTGATAATACTGTGTGTTAACACTGTGTGTTAATACTGTGCGTACAATACTGTGTGTTAATACTGTGTTAATACTGTGTGTATAATACTGTGTGATAATACTGTGTGTTAATACTGTGTGTACAATACTGTGTTCATACTGTGTGTTAATACTGTGTGTTAATACTGTGTGTTAATACTGTGTGTTAATACTGTGCGTACAATACTGTGTGTTAATACTGTGTTAATACTGTGTGTATAATACTGTGTGATAATACTGTGTGTTAACACTGTGTGTTAATACTGTGCGTACAATACTGTGTGTTAATACTGTGTTAATACTGTGTGTATAATACTGTGTGATAATACTGTGTGTTAATACTGTGTGTACAATACTGTGTTCATACTGTGTGTTAATACTGTGTGTTAATACTGTGTGTTAATACTGTGTGTTAATACTGTGTGTACAATACTGTGTGATAATACTGTGTGATAATACTGTGTGTTAATACTGTGTGTACAATACTGTGTTCATACTGTGTGTTAATACTGTGTGTTAATACTGTGTGTTAATACTGTGTGTTAATACTGTGTGTTAATACTGTGCGTACAATACTGTGTGTTAATACTGTGTTAATACTGTGTGTACAATACTGTGTGATAATACTGTTTGTTAACACTGTGTGTTAATACTGTGCGTACAATACTGTGTGTTAATACTGTGTGTATAATACTGTGTGATAATACTTTGTGTTAATACTGTGTGTACAATACTGTGTTCATACTGTGTGTTAATACTGTGTGTTAATACTGTGTGTTAATACTGTGTGTTAATACTGTGTGTTAATACTGTGTGTACAATACTGTGTGATAATACTGTGTGATAATACTGTGTGTTAATACTGTGTGTACAATACTGTGTTCATACTGTGTGTTAATACTGTGTGTTAATACTGTGTGTTAATACTGTGTGTTAATACTGTGTGTACAATACTGTGTGTTAATACTGTGTGTTAATACTGTGCGTACAATACTGTGTGTTAATACTGTGTTAATACTGTGTTAATACTGTGTGATAATACTGTGTGATAATACTGTGTGTTAACACTGTGTGTACAATACTGTGTGATAATACTGTGTGATAATACTGTGTGTTAATACTGTGTGTACAATACTGTGTTCATACTGTGTGTTAATACTGTGTGTTAATACTGTGTGTTAATACTGTGTGTTAATACTGTGCGTACAATACTGTGTGTTAATACTGTGTTAATACTGTGTGTACAATACTGTGTGATAATACTGTGTGTTAACACTGTGTGTTAATACTGTGCGTACAATACTGTGTGTTAATACTGTGTTAATACTGTGTGTATAATACTGTGTGATAATACTGTGTGTTAATACTGTGTGTACAATACTGTGTTCATACTGTGTGTTAATACTGTGTGTTAATACTGTGTATTAATACTGTGTGTTAATACTGTGTGTTATTACTGTGTGTACAATACTGTGTGATAATACTGTGTGATAATACTGTGTGTTAATACTGTGTGTACAATACTGTGTTCATACTGTGTGTTAATACTGTGTGTTAATACTGTGTGTTAATACTGTGTGTTAATACTGTGTGTACAATACTGTGTGTTAATACTGTGTGTTAATACTGTGCATACAATACTGTGTGTTAATACTGTGTTAATACTGTGTGTTAATACTGTGTGTTAATACTGTGTGTTAATACTGTGTGTTAATACTGTGTGTACAATACTGTGTGATAATACTGTGTGATAATACTGTGTGTTAATACTGTGTGCACAATACTGTGTTCATACTGTGTGTTAATACTGTGTGTTAATACTGTGTGTTAATACTGTGTGATAATACTGTGTACAATACTGTGTGTTAATACCGTGTGATAATACTGTGTACAATACTGTGTGTTAACACTGTGTGATAATACTGTGTACAATACTGTGTGATAATACTGTGTGTTAATACTGTGTGTACAATACTGTGTTAATACTGTGTGTTAATACTGTGTGTTAATACTGTGTGTTAATACTGTGTGTTAATACTGTGTGTTAATACTGTGTGTTAATACTGTGTGATAATACTGTGTGTTAACACTGTGTGTACAATACAGTGTGTTAATACTGTGTGATAATACTGTGTGTTAATACTGTGTGTTAATACTGTGTGTACAATACTGTGTGTTAACACTGTGTGTACAATACTGTGTGATAATACTGTGTGATAATACTGTGTGTTAATACTGTGTGTACAATACTGTGTTCATACTGTGTGTTAATACTGTGTGTTAATACTGTGTGTTAATACTGTGTGTTCAATACTGTGTGATAATACTGTGTGATAATACTGTGTGTACAATACTGTGTTCATACTGTGTGTTAATACTGTGGGTTAATATTGTGTGTTAATACTGTGTGTACAATACTGTGTGATAATACTGTGTGATAATACTGTGTGTTAATACTGTGTGTACAATACTGTGTTAATACTGTGTGTTAATACTGTGTGTTAATACTGTGTGTATAATACTGTGTGTATAATACTGTGTTAATACTGTGTGTTAATACTGTGTGTTAATACTGTATGTTAATACTGTGTGTTAATACTGTGTGATAATACTGTGTGTTCATACTGTGTGATAATACTGTGTGTTCATACTGTGTGTTCATACTGTGTGTTAATACTGTGTGTTAATACTGTGTGATAATACTGTGTGTTCATACTGTGTGATAATACTGTGTGTTAATACTGTGTGATGATACTGTGTGTTCATACTGTGTGATAATACTGTGTGTTCATACTGTGTGTTAATACTGTGTCTTAATACTGTGTGATAATACTGTGTGTTAATACTGTGTGATAATACTGTGTGTTAATACTGTGTGTACAATACTGTGTTTATACTGTGTGTTAATACTGTGTGTTAATACTGTGTGTTAATACTGTGTGTTAATACTGTGTGTACAATACTGTGTGTTAATACTGTGTGTTAATACTGTGCATACAATACTGTGTGTTAATACTGTGTTAATACTGTGTGTTAATACTGTGTGTTAATACTGTGTGTTAATACTGTGTGTTAATACTGTGTGTACAATACTGTGTGATAATACTGTGTGATAATACTGTGTGTTAATACTGTGTGTACAATACTGTGTTCATACTGTGTGTTAATACTGTGTGTTAATACTGTGTGTTAATACTGTGTGTTAATACTGTGCGTATAATACTGTGTGTTAATACTGTGTTAATACTGTGTGTACAATACTGTGTGATAATACTGTGTGTTAACACTGTGTGTTAATACTGTGCGTACAATACTGTGTGTTAATACTGTGTTAATACTGTGTGTATAATACTGTGTGATAATACTGTGTGTTAATACTGTGTGTACAATACTGTGTTCATACTGTGTGTTAATACTGTGTGTTAATACTGTGTATTAATACTGTGTGTTAATACTGTGCGTACAATACTGTGTGTTAATACTGTGTGTTAATACTGTGTGTTAATACTGTGTGTTAATACTGTGTGTTAATACTGTGTGTTAATACTGTGTGTTAATACTGTGTGTTAATACTGTGTTAATACTGTGTGTTAATACTGTGTGTTAATACTGTGTGTTAATACTGTGTTAATACTGTGTGTTAATACTGTGCGTACAATACTGTGTGTTAATACTGTGTGTTAATACTGTGTTAATACTGTGTGTTAATACTGTGCGTACAATACTGTGTGTTAATACTGTGTTAATACTGTGTGTACAATACTGTGTGATAATACTGTGTGTTAACACTGTGTGTTAATACTGTGCGTACAATACTGTGTGTTAATACTGTGTTAATACTGTGTGTATAATACTGTGTGATAATACTGTGTGTTAATACTGTGTGTACAATACTGTGTTCATACTGTGTGTTAATACTGTGTGTTAATACTGTGTGTTAATACTGTGCGTACAATACTGTGTGTTAATACTGTGTTAATACTGTGTGTATAATACTGTGTGATAATACTGTGTGTTAACACTGTGTGTTAATACTGTGCGTACAATACTGTGTGTTAATACTGTGTTAATACTGTGTGTATAATACTGTGTGATAATACTGTGTGTTAATACTGTGTGTACAATACTGTGTTCATACTGTGTGTTAATACTGTGTGTTAATACTGTGTGTTAATACTGTGTGTTAATACTGTGTGTACAATACTGTGTGATAATACTGTGTGATAATACTGTGTGTTAATACTGTGTGTACAATACTGTGTTCATACTGTGTGTTAATACTGTGTGTTAATACTGTGTGTTAATACTGTGTGTTAATACTGTGTGTTAATACTGTGCGTACAATACTGTGTGTTAATACTGTGTTAATACTGTGTGTACAATACTGTGTGATAATACTGTGTGTTAACACTGTGTGTTAATACTGTGCGTACAATACTGTGTGTTAATACTGTGTTAATACTGTGTGTATAATACTGTGTGATAATACTTTGTGTTAATACTGTGTGTACAATACTGTGTTCATACTGTGTGTTAATACTGTGTGTTAATACTGTGTGTTAATACTGTGTGTTAATACTGTGTGTTAATACTGTGTGTACAATACTGTGTGATAATACTGTGTGATAATACTGTGTGTTAATACTGTGTGTACAATACTGTGTTCATACTGTGTGTTAATACTGTGTGTTAATACTGTGTGTTAATACTGTGTGTTAATACTGTGTGTACAATACTGTGTGTTAATACTGTGTGTTAATACTGTGCGTACAATACTGTGTGTTAATACTGTGTGTACAATACTGTGTTCATACTGTGTGTTAATACTGTGTGTTAATACTGTGTGTTAATACTGTGTGTTAATACTGTGCGTACAATACTGTGTGTTAATACTGTGTTAATACTGTGTGTACAATACTGTGTGATAATACTGTGTGTTAACACTGTGTGTTAATACTGTGCGTACAATACTGTGTGTTAATACTGTGTTAATACTGTGTGTATAATACTGTGTGATAATACTGTGTGTTAATACTGTGTGTACAATACTGTGTTCATACTGTGTGTTAATACTGTGTGTTAATACTGTGTATTAATACTGTGTGTTAATACTGTGTGTTAATACTGTGTGTACAATACTGTGTGATAATACTGTGTGATAATACTGTGTGTTAATACTGTGTGTACAATACTGTGTTCATACTGTGTGTTAATACTGTGTGTTAATACTGTGTGTTAATACTGTGTGTACAATACTGTGTGTTAATACTGTGTGTTAATACTGTGCATACAATACTGTGTGTTAATACTGTGTTAATACTGTGTGTTAATACTGTGTGTTAATACTGTGTGTTAATACTGTGTGTTAATACTGTGTGTACAATACTGTGTGATAATACTGTGTGATAATACTGTGTGTTAATACTGTGTGTACAATACTGTGTTCATACTGTGTGTTAATACTGTGTGTTAATACTGTGTGTCTCTCTCCCACCTCCCCTCCCATATTCACACCCTCTCTCTCCCACCTTCCCTCCCATATTCCCACCCTCTCTCCCCCACCTCCCTTCCCATATTCACACCCTCTCTCTCCCACCTCCCCTCCCATATTCACAACCTCTCTCTCCCACCTCCCCTCCCATATTCACACCTTCTCTCTCCCACCTTCCCTCCCATATTCCCACCCTCTCTCTCCCACCTCCCCTCCCATATTCCCACCCTCTCCCCCACCTCCCCTCCCATATTCACACCCTCTCTCTCCCACCTCCCCTCCCATATTCACACCCTCTCTCTCCCACCTTCCCTCCCATATTCCCACCCTCTCTCTACCACCTCCCCTCCCATATTCCCACCCTCTCCCCCACCTCCCCTCCCATATTCACACCCTCTCTCTCCCACCTCCCCTCCCATATTCCCACCCTCTCCCCCACCTCCCCTCCCATATTCACACCCTCTCTCTCCCACCTCCCCTCCCATATTCACACCCTCTCTCTCCCACCTCCCCGCCCATATTCACACCCCCTCTCTCCCACCTCCCCTCCCATATTCACACCCTCTCTCTCCCACCTCCCCTCCCATATTCACACCCTCTCTCCCCCACCTCCCCTCCCATATTCACACCCTCTCTCCCACCTCCCCTCCCATATTCACACCCTCTCTCCCACCTCCCCTCTCATATTCACACCCTCTCTCCCCCACCTCCCCTCCCATATTCACACCCTCTCTCCCACCTCCCCTCTCATATTCACACCCTCTCCCCCACCTACCCTCCCATATTCACACCCTCTCCCCCACCTCCCCTCCCATATTCCCACCCTCTCCCCCACCTCCCTCCCATATTCACACCCTCTCTCTCCCACCTCCCCTCCCATATTCACACCCTCTCTCTCCCACCTTCCCTCCCATATTCCCACCCTCTCTCCCCCACCTCCCTTCCCATATTCACACCTCTCTCTCCCACCTCCCCCTCCCATATTCACAACCTCTCTCTCCCACCTCCCCTCCCATATTCACACCTTCTCTCTCCCACCTTCCCTCCCATATTCCCACCCTCTCTCTCCCACCTCCCCTCCCATATTCCCACCCCTCTCTCCCACCTCCCCTCCCATATTCACACCTCTCTCTCCCACCTCCCCTCCCATATTCACACCCTCTCTCTCCCACCTCCCCTCCCATATTCACACCCTCTCTCTCCCACCTCCCTCCCATATTCCCACCCTCTCTCTCCCACCTCCCCTCCCATATTCACACCCTCTCTCTCCCACCTCCCCTCCCATATTCACACCCTCTCTCCCACCTCCCCTCCCATATTCACACCCTTTCTCTCCCACCTCCCCTCCCATATTCCCACCCTCTCCCCCACCTCCCCTCCCATATTCACACCCTCTCTCTCCCACCTCCCCTCCCATATTCCCACCCTCTCCCCCACCTCCCCTCCCATATTCACACCCTCTCTCTCCCACCTCCCCTCCCATATTCACACCCTCTCTCTCCCACCTCCCCTCCCATATTCACAACCTCTCTCTCCCACCTCCCCTCCCATATTCACACCCTCTCTCTCCCACCTCCCCTCCCATATTCACACCCTCTCTCCCCCACCTCCCTCCCATATTCACACCCTCTCTCCCACCTCCCCTCCCATATTCACACCCTCTCTCCCACCTCCCCTCTCATATTCACACCCTCTCTCCCCCACCTCCCCTCCCATATTCACACCCTCTCTCCCACCTCCCCTCTCATATTCCCACCCCTCTCCCCCACCTCCCCTCCCATATTCACACCCTCTCTCTCCCACCTCCCCTCCCATATTCACACCCTCTCTCTCGCAGCTCCCCTCCCATATTCCCACCCTCTCCCCCACCTCCCCTCCCATATTCACACCCTCTCTCTCCCACCTCCCCTCCCATATTCACACCCTCTCTCTCCCACCTTCCCTCCCATATTCCCACCCTCTCTCCCCCACCTCCCTTCCCATATTCACACCCTCTCTCTCCCACCTCCCCTCCCATATTCACAACCTCTCTCTCCCACCTCCCCTCCCATATTCACACCTTCTCTCTCCCACCTTCCCTCCCATATTCCCACCCTCTCTCTCCCACCTCCCCTCCCATATTCCCACCCTCTCCCCCACCTCCCCTCCCATATTCACACCCTCTCTCTCCCACCTCCCCTCCCATATTCCCACCCTCTCCCCCACCTCCCCTCCCATATTCACACCCTCTCTCTCCCACCTCCCTCCCATATTCACACCCTCTCTCTCCCACCTTCCCTCCCATATTCCCACCCTCTCTCCCCCACCTCCCCTCCCATATTCACACCCTCTCTCTCCCACCTCCCCTCCCATATTCCCACCCTCTCCCCCACCTCCCCTCCCATATTCACACCCTCTCTCTCCCACCTCCCCTCCCATATTCACACCCTCTCTCTCCCACCTCCCCTCCCATATTCCCACCCTCTCCCCCACCTCCCCTCCCATATTCACACCCTCTCTCTCCCACCTCCCCTCCCATATTCCCACCCTCTCCCCCACCTCCCCTCCCATATTCACACCCTCTCTCTCCCACCTCCCCTCCCATATTCACACCCTCTCTCTCCCACCTCCCCTCCCATATTCCCACCCTCTCCCCCACCTCCCCTCCCATATTCACACCCTCTCTCTCCCACCTCCCCTCCCATATTCCCACCCTCTCCCCACCTCCCCCTCCCATATTCACACCCTCTCTCTCCCACCTCCCCTCCCATATTCACACCCCTCTCTCCCACCTCCCCTCCCATATTCACACCCTCTCTCTCCCACCTCCCCTCCCATATTCACACCCTCTCTCTCCCACCTCCCCTCCCATATTCACACCCTCTCTCCCCCACCTCCCCTCCCATATTCACACCCTCTCTCCCACCTCCCCTCCCATATTCACACCCTCTCTCCCACCTCCCCTCTCATATTCACACCCTCTCTCCCCCACCTCCCCTCCCATATTCACACCCTCTCTCCCACCTCCCCTCTCATATTCCCACCCTCTCCCCCACCTCCCCTCCCATATTCACACCCTCTCTCTCCCACCTCCCCTCCCATATTCACACCCTCTCTCTCCCACCTCCCCCTCCCATATTCCCACCCTCTCCCCCACCTCCCCTCCCATATTCACACCCTCTCTCTCCCACCTCCCCTCCCATATTCCCACCCTCTCCCCCACCTCCCCTCCCATATTCACACCCTCTCTCTCCCACCTCCCCTCCCATATTCACACCCCTCTCTCTCCCACCTCCCCTCCCATATTCACACCCTCTCTCTCCCACCTCCCCTCCCATATTCACACCCTCTCTCTCCCACCTCCCCTCCCATATTCACACCCTCTCTCCCCCACCTCCCCTCCCATATTCACACCCTCTCTCCCACCTCCCCTCCCATATTCACACCCTCTCTCCCACCTCCCCTCTCATATTCACACCCTCTCTCCCCCACCTCCCCTCCCATATTCACACCCTCTCTCCCACCTCCCCTCTCATATTCCCACCCTCTCCCCCACCTCCCCTCCCATATTCACACCCTCTCTCTCCCACCTCCCCTCCCATATTCACACCCTCTCTCTCGCAGCTCCCCTCCCATATTCCCACCCTCTCCCCCCACCTCCCCTCCCATATTCACACCCTCTCTCTCCCACCTCCCCTCCCATATTCACACCCTCTCTCTCCCACCTTCCCTCCCATATTCCCACCCTCTCTCCCCCACCTCCCCTCCCATATTCACACCCTCTCTCTCCCACCTCCCCTCCCATATTCACACCCTCTCTCCCACCTCCCCTCCCATATTCACACCCTCTCTCCCCCACCTCCCCTCCCATATTCACACCCTCTCTCCCACCTCCCCTCCCATATTCACACCCTCTCTCCCACCTCCCCTCTCATATTCACACCCTCTCTCCCCCACCTCCCCTCCCATATTCACACCCTCTCTCCCACCTCCCCTCTCATATTCCCACCCTCTCCCCCACCTCCCTTCCCATATTCACACCCTCTCTCTCCCACCTCCCCTCCCATATTCACAACCTCTCTCTCCCACCTCCCCACCCATATTCACACCTTCTCTCTCCCACCCACCCTCCCATATTCCCACCCTCTCCCCCACCTCCCCTCCCATATTCACACCCTCTCTCTCCCACCTCCCCTCCCATATTCACACCCTCTCTCTCCCACCTCCCCTCCCATATTCCCACCCTCTCCCCCACCTCCCCTCCCATATTCACACCCTCTCTCTCCCACCTCCCCTCCCATATTCACACCCTCTCTCCCCCACCTCCCCTCCCATATTCACACCCTCTCTCTCCCACCTCCCCTCCCATATTCACACCCTCTCTCTCCCACCTCCCCTCCCATATTCACACCCTCTCTCTCCCACCTCCCCTCCCATATTCCTACCTCCCCTCCCATATTCACACCCTCTCTCCCCCACCTCCCCTCCCATATTCACACCCTCTCTCTCCCACCTCCCCTCCCATATTCCCACCCTCTCTCCCACCTCCCCTCCCATATTCACACCCTCTCTCCCCCACCTCCCCTCCCATATTCCCACCCTCTCCCCCACCTCCCCTCCCATATTCACACCCTCTCTCTCCCACCTCCCCTCCCATATTCACACCCTCTCTCCCACCTCCCCTCCCATATTCACACCCTCTCTCTCCCACCTCCCCTCCCATATTCACAACCTCTCTCTCCCACCTCCCCTCCCATATTCCTACCTCCCCTCCCATATACACACCCTCTCTCCCCTCCCCTTCCATATTCCCACTCTCTCCCCCATCTCCCTTCCCATATTCACACCCTCTCTCTCCCACCTCCCCTCCCATATTCACACCCTCTCTCTCCCACCTCCCCTCCCATATTCACACCCTCTCTCTCCCACCTCCCCTCCCATATTCACACCCTCTCTCTCCCACCTCCCCTCCCATATTCACACCCTCTCTCTCCCACCTCCCCTCCCATATTCACACCCTCTCTCCCCCTCCCCTCCCATATTCACACCCTCTCTCTCCCACCTCCCCTCCCATATTCACACCCTCTCTCCCCCTCCCCTCCCATGTTCCCACCCTCTCTCCCCCTCCCCTCCCATATTCCCACCCTCTCCCCCACCTCCCCTCCCATATTCACACCCTCTCTCTACCACCTCCCCTCCCATATTCACACCCTCTCTCCACCTCCCCTCCCATATTCACACCCTCTCTCTCCCACCTCCCTTCCCATATTCACACCCTCTCTCTCCCACCTCCCCTCCCATATTCCCACCCTCTCCCCCACCTCCCCTCCCATATTCACACCCTCTCTCTACCACCTCCCCTCCCATATTCACACCCTCTCTCTCCCACCTCCCCTCCCATATTCACACCCTCTCTCTCCCACCTCCCTTCCCATATTCACACCCTCTCTCTCCCACCTCCCCTCCCATATTCCCACCCTCTCCCCCACCTCCCCTCCCATATTCACACCCTCTACCCCACCTCCCCTCCCATATTCACACCCTCTCCCCCACCTCCCCTCCCATATTCACACCCTCTACCCCACCTCCCCTCCCATATTCACACCCTCTCTCTCCCACCTCCCCTCCCATATTCACACCCTCTACCCCACCTCCCCTCCCATATTCCCACTCTCTCCCCCACCTCCCCTCCCATATTCCCACTCTCTCCCCCACCTCCCTTCCCATATTCCCACCCTCTCCCCCACCTCCCCTCCCATATTCACACCCTCTACCCCACCTCCCCTCCCATATTCACACCCTCTCCCCCACCTCCCCTCCCATATTCACACCCTCTACCCCACCTCCCCTCCCATATTCACACCTCTCTCTCCCACCTCCCCTCCCATATTCACACCCTCTACCCCACCTCCCCTCCCATATTCCCACTCTCTCCCCCACCTCCCCTCCCATATTCCCACCCTCTCTCCCCCACCTCCCCTCCCATATTCCCACTCTCTCCCCCACCTCCCCTCCCATATTCCCACCCTCTCTCCCACCTCCCCTCCCATATTCCCACCCTCTCTCCCACCTCCCCTCCCATATTCCCACCCTCTCTCCCACCTCCCCTCCCATATTCCCACCCTCTCTCCCACCTCCCCTCCCATATTCCCACCCTCTCTCTCACCTCCCCTCCCATATTCCCACCCTCTCCCCCACCTCCCCCATCCTCCCTTTCTTGTCAGGAACAACATTACTGTGCCATTGTTACTGGCGTGACAGTGAACGCATTTGAATAGGAAGAGCAATATGTCAGAAGGGGCTGTCAGTAGAAGGGGTGTACGGCCTGAGGGCACACTGCCAAGGCACGACTGTCTCTGTCGCTCACGTGGAGGAATGTCACTTCTAACAGCGTCACACAAGAGTCACCGTCAGGACGTGTCCCAGACGGAACACTATTCCCTACATAGCGCACTACATTCGACCAGTGCCGATATGAAATCTCACAGGGCTCCGGTCTAAAGTAGTGCACTATATAGGGAATAGGGTTCTTTAGGGCTCCGGTCTAAAGTAGTGCACTATATAGGGAATAGGGTTCATTAGGGCTCCGGTCTAAAGTAGTGCACTACATAGGGAATAGGGTTCTTTAGGGCTCTGGTCTAAAGTAGTGCACTATATAGGGAATAGGGTTCCATAGGGCTCTGGTCTAAAGTAGTGCACTATATAGGGAATAGGGTTTCATAGGGCTCTGGTCTAAAGTAGTGCACTATATAGGGAATAGGGTTCTTTAGTGCTCTGGTCTAAAGTAGTGAACTACATAGGGAATAGGGTTCTATAGGGCTCCGGTCTAAAGTAGTGCACTATATAGGGAATAGGGTTCTTTAGGGCTCTGGTCTAAAGTAGTGCACTATATAGGGAATAGGGTTCTTTAGGGCTCCGGTCTAAAGTAGTGCACTATATAGGGAGCAGTGTTCCGTTTGGGACGTGTGGAACTGGTGGGTCTGCAGTATTTATGGACAGACGTAACAAGGGCTCTTCTTTGTACTGAGCCACATAACCTGGTGCACGATCAACAACACCGTGCTGAGTGCTGCTCGTATTGAACACAGTGTACGAGTCCCAAATGGCACACTATTCCCTACGTAGTGCACACTATTCCCTACATAGTGCACCCTATTTCCTACTTATTGCACCCTATTCCCTACATAGTGCACCCTATTCCCTACGTAGCGCACCCTAATTAATATTTATTGCAAACTATTCCCTACATAGTTCCCCCTATTCCCTACATAGTGCACCCTAATCCCTACCTACTGCACCCTATTCCCTACAAAGCGCACTTCTTTTTTATGAAAAAGTGTGCTGCAGTCAGAGGTCAAGGTCAAACGTAGTGCACTATAGGAGGGAAGAGGGTGTCATGTGGGATTCACCCAGTGGACTGTAGTACAGGGCTCTGTGTCCCTCTCAGACAACATGGTGTCAGTGGACTGTAGTACAGGACTCTGTGTTCCTCTCAGACAGACAACATGGTGTCAGTGGACTGTAGTACAGGACTCTGTGTTCCTCTCAGACAACATGGTGTCAGTGGACTGTAGTACAGGACTCTGTGTTCCTCTCAGACAGACAACATGGTGTCAGTGGACTGTAGTACAGGACTCTGTGTTCCTCTCAGACAACATGGTGTCAGTGGACTGTAGTACAGGACTCTGTGTTCCTCTCAGACACCATGGTGTCAGTGGACTGTAGTACAGGACTCTGTGTTCCTCTCAGACAGACACCATGGTGTCAGTGGACTGTAGTACAGGACTCTGTGTTCCTCTCAGACAACATGGTGTCAGTGGACTGTAGTACAGGACTCTGTGTTCCTCTCAGACAGACAACATGGTGTCAGTATGTGTGTGTAGGATAGGATGTTGGAGGAGGGATAGAGGGATAGGATAGAGGAGGAGGGATAGAGGGATAGGATAGAGGAGGAGGGATAGAGGGATAGGATAGAGGATGAGGGATAGAGGGATAGGATAGAGGGATAGGATAGAGGAGGAGGGATAGGATAAAAGAGGAGGAATAGAGCATGAGGGATAGAGGGATAGGATAGAGGATGAGGGATAGAGGGATAGGATAGAGGAGGAGGAATAGAGCATGAGGGATAGAGGGATAGGATAGAGGAGGAGGGATAGAGGATGAGGGATAGAGGGATAGGATAGAGGAGGAGGGATAGAGGAGGAGGGATAGAGGGATAGGATAGAGGATGAGGGATAGAGGGATAGGATAGAGGAGGAGGGATAGAGGATGAGGGATAGAGGAGGAGGGATAGAGGAGGAGGGATAGAGGGATAGGATAGAGGATGAGGGATAGGATAGAAGAGGAGGGATAGAGGGATAGTATAGTGGAGGAGTGATAGGATAGTGGAGGAGGGATGGAGGGATAGTATAGTGGAGGAGGGATATTATAGTGGAGGAGGGATAGGATAGAAGAGGAGGGATAGAGGGATAGGATAGAGGAGGAGGGATAGGATAGAAGAGGAGAGATAGGATAAAAGAGGAGGGATAGAGGGATAGGATAGATGAGGAGGGATAGGATAGAAGAGGAGGGATAGAGGGATAGGATAGAGGAGGAGGGATAGGATAGAAGAGGAGGGATAGAGGGATAGGATAGAGGAGGAGGGATAGGATAGAAGAGGAGGGATAGAGGGATAGGATAGATGAGGAGGGATAGGATAGAAGAGGAGGCATAGGATACAGGATGAGGGATAGAGGGATAGGATAGAAGAGGAGGGATAGGATAGAAGAGTAGGGATAAAGGGATAGTATAGTGGAGGAGTGATAGGATAGTGGAGGAGGGATAGAGGCATAGAGGAGGAGGGATAGAGGCATAGAGGAGGAGGGATGGAGGGATAGGATAGAGGAGGAGGGATAGAGGCATAGAGGAGGAGGGATAGAGGCATAGAGGAGGGATATAGGCATAGAGGAGGAGGGATGGAGGGATAGGATAGAGGAGGAGGGATAGAGGCATAGAGGAGGAGGGATGAAGGGATAGGATAGAGGAGGAGGGATAGAGGGATAGAGGAGGAGGGATAGAGGCATAGATGAGGAGGGATAGAGGCATAGATGAGGAGGGATAGAGGCATAGAGGAGGGATAGGATAGAGGTGGAGGGATACAGAGACAATTCTATAATGCGAGTGGCACAGTTCCTAACACGTCTCCCCCCATTCCCCTCCTGATAAAGATTCCAGGACAGGGCTCTCTCTGTTGTCTGTGAATTGAATAGCTACATCGGGACGAGATGAGATTTCAATTTAACCTCTCACCAAACAATCTGTCCCTTAGTTCTCAGGGCCCTGGCGTGACGGATCGTAGCGGAGTGTGTGTCAGCATGTGTGTGTGTCAGCATGTGTGTGTGTGTGTGTGTGTGTGTGTGTGTGTGTGTGTGTGTGTGTGTGTGTGTGTGTGTGTGTGTGTGTGTTTCACAGATCGGAGCAGAACACAGCGGGAAAGCTGATTGCATCCAGCAGGCTGTGACAGACGTTGTAATGACATCACGGACTAACTCTGATCCCAAGAAGAGACATGGCACTTTCAGCTGGAAATCAGCAACGCATTATCATAGAGAGACACAGGGTGGAGGTTAGCGGCTAGCGGTTAGCACCACATTATCATAGAGAGACACAGGGTGGGGGTTAGCGGCTAATGGTTAGCAGCACATTATCATAGAGAGACACAGGGTGGAGGTTAGCGGCCAGCGGTTAGCACCACATTATCATAGAGAGACACAGGGTGGGGGTTAGCGGCTAATGGTTAGCAGCACATTATCATAGAGAGACACAGGGTGGAGGTTAGCGGCTGGCGGTTAGCACCACATTATCATAGAGAGACACAGGGTGGAGGTTAGCGGCTAGCGGTTAGCACCACATTATCATAGAGAGACACAGGGAGGGGGTTAGCGGCTAGCGGTTAGCACCACATTATCATAGAGAGACACAGGGTGGAGGTTAGCGGCTAGCGGTTAGCACCGCATTATCATAGAGAGACACAGGGTGGAGGTTAGCGGCTAATGGTTAGCAGCACATTATCATAGAGAGACACAGGGTGGGGGTTAGCGGCTAGCGATTAGCACCACATTATCATAGAGAGACACAGGTTGGAGGTTAGCGGCTAGCGGTTAGCACCACATTATCTTAGAGAGACACAGGGTGGAGGTTAGCGGCTAGCGGTTAGCAACACATTATCATAGAGAGACACAGGGTGGAGGTTAGCGGCTAATGGTTAGCATGGGGACCTGTGTTTCTCTCTAGACCAGGAGGCTACTACTAACTACTAACGACCAACTAGTAACTAGTAACTAGTAACGACTAACTACTAATTACTAACGAATAACGACTAACGACTACTACTAACTACTAACTGCTAACTCGTAAATACTGCTAACTCACTACTAGCGACTAGCTACTAATTACTAACTAGTAATGACTAGCTACTAACTAGTAACTTCTAACTAGTAACTTCTAACTACTAACTTCTAACTACTAGCTACTAACTACTAGCTACTAACTAGTAACTACTAATTACACCTCCAGCCTTTATCCTGTTCTCCATACATTATTAATCAGGACCATAAAAAGCCACCACGTTCATCATGAACCCTGAGGAGAGGCCTGTGGTAGAGTCATCATGAACCCTGAGGAAAGGCCTGTGGTAGTCATCATGAACCCTGAGGAGAGGCCTGTGGTAGTCATCATGAACCCTGCGGAGAGGCCTGTGGTAGTCATCATGAACCCTGAGGAAAGGCCTGTGGTAGAGTCATCATGAACCCTGAGGAAAGGCCTGTGGTAGAGTCATCATGAACCCTGAGGAAAGGCCTGTGGTAGAGTCATCATGAACCCTGAGGAAAGGCCTGTGGTAGAGTCATCATGAACCCTGAGGAAAGGCCTGTGGTAGAGTCATCATGAACCCTGAGGAGAGGCCTGTGGTAGAGTCATCATGAACCCTGCGGAGAGGCCTGTGGTAGAGTCATCATGAACCCTGAGGAAAGGCCTGTGGTAGAGTCGTCATGAACCCTGAGGAGAGGCCTGTGGCAGCGTCATCATGAACCCTGAGGAGAGGCCTGTGGTAGAGTCATCATGAACCCCGAGGAAAGGCCTGTGTTAGTCATCATGAACCCTGAGGAAAGGCCTGTGGTAGAGTCATCATGAACCCTGAGGAGAGGCCTGTGGTAGAGTCATCATGAACCCTGAGGAGAGGCCTGTGGTAGCGTCATCATGAACCCTGAGGAGAGGCCTGTGGTAGAGTCATCATGAACCCCGAGGAAAGGCCTGTGTTAGTCATCATGAACCCTGAGGAAAGGCCTGTGGTAGTCATCATGAACCCTGAGGAAAGGCCTGTGGTAGAGTCATCATGAACCCTGAGGAGAGGCCTGTGGTAGAGTCATCATGAACCCTGAGGAGAGGCCTGTGGTAGAGTCATCATGAACCCTGAGGAAAGGCCTGTGGTAGAGTCATCATGAACCCTGAGGAGAGGCCTGTGGTAGAGTCATCATGAACCCTGAGGAAAGGCCTGTTGTAGAGTCATCATGAACCCCGAGGAAAGGCCTGTGGTAGAGTCATCATGAACCCTGAGGAGAGGCCTGTGGTAGAGTCATCATGAACCCTGAGGAGAGGCCTGTGGTAGTCATCATGAACCCTGAGGAAAGGCCTGTGGTAGAGTCATCATGAACCCTGAGGAAAGGCCTGTTGTAGAGTCATCATGAACCGTGAGGAAAGGCCTGTGGTAGTCATCATGAACCCTGAGGAAAGGCCTGTGGTAGTCATCATGAACCCTGAGGAAAGGCCTGTGGTAGTCATCATGAACCCTGAGGAGAGGCCTGTGGTAGAGTCATCATGAACCCTGAGGAAAGGCCTGTGGTAGAGTCATCATGAACCCTGAGGAGAGGCCTGTGGTAGAGTCATCATGAACCCTGAGGAAAGGCCTGTGGTAGAGTCATCATGAACCCTGAGGAGAGGCCTGTGGTAGAGTCATCATGAACCCTGAGGAGAGGCCTGTGGTAGAGTCATCATGAACCCTGAGGAAAGGCCTGTGGTAGAGTCATCATGAACCCTGAGGAAAGGCCTGTGGTAGTCATCATGAACCCTGAGGAAAGGCCTGTGGTAGTCATCATGAACCCTGAGGAAAGGCCTGTGGTAGTCATCATGAACCCTGAGGAGAGGCCTGTGGTAGAGTCATCATGAACCCTGAGGAGAGGCCTGTGGTAGAGTCATCATGAACCCTGAGGAAAGGCCTGTGGTAGTCATCATGAACCCTGAGGAAAGGCCTGTTGTAGAGTCATCATGAACCCTGAGGAAAGGCCTGTGGTAGAGTCATCATGAACCCTGAGGAGAGGCCTGTGGTAGAGTCATCATGATCCCTGAGGAGAGGCCTGTGGTAGTCATCATGAACCCTGCGGAGAGGCCTGTGGTAGTCATCATGAACCCTGAGGAAAGGCCTGTGGTAGAGTCATCATGCACCCTGAGGAGAGGCCTGTGGTAGAGTCACCATGAACCCTGAGGAGAGGCCTGTGGTAGAGTCATCATGAACCCTGAGGAGAGGCCTGTGGTAGAGTCATCATGAACCCTGAGGAGAGGCCTGTGGTAGAGTCATCATGAACCCTGAGGAGAGGCCTGTGGTAGAGTCATCATGAACCCTGAGGAGAGGCCTGTGGTAGAGTCATCATGAACCCTGAGGAGAGGCCTGTGGTAGTCATCATGAACCCTGAGGAGAGGCCTGTGGTAGAGTCATCATGAACCCTGAGGAGAGGCCTGTGGTAGAGTCATCATGAACCCTGAGGAGAGGCCTGTGGTAGAGTCATCATGAACCCTGAGGAGAGGCCTGTGGTAGAGTCATCATGAACCCTGAGGAGAGGCCTGTGGTAGAGTCATCATGAACCCTGAGGAGAGGCCTGTGGTAGAGTCATCATGAACCCTGAGGAGAGGCCTGTGGTAGAGTCATCATGAACCCTGAGGAGAGGCCTGTGGTAGAGTCATCATGAACCCTGAGGAGAGGCCTGTGGTAGAGTCATCATGAACCCTGAGGAGAGGCCTGTGGTAGTCATCATGCACCCTGAGGAGAGGCCTGTGGTAGAGTCACCATGAACCCTGAGGAGAGGCCTGTTGTAGAGTCATCATGAACCCTGGGGAAAGGCCTGTGGTAGAGTCATCATGAACCCTGAGGAAAGGCCTGTGGTAGAGTCATTATGAACCCTGAGGAGAGGAGAGGCCTGTGGTAGAGTCATCATGAACCCTGAGGAGAGGCCTGTGGTAGTCATCATGAACCCTGAGGAGAGGCCTGTGGTAGAGTCATAATTAACCCTGAGGAGAGGCCTGTGGTAGAGTCATCATGAACCCTGAGGAGAGGCCTGTGGTAGAGTCATCATGAACCCTGAGGAGAGGCCTGTGGTAGAGTCATCATGAACCCTGAGGAGAGGCCTGTGGTAGAGTCATCATGAACCCTGAGGAAAGGCCTGTGGTAGTCATCATGAACCCTGAGGAGAGGCCTGTGGTAGAGTCATTATGAACCCTGCGGAGAGGCCTGTTGTAGAGTCGTCATGAACCCTGAGGAAAGGCCTGTGGTAGAGTCATCATGAACCCTGAGGAAAGGCCTGTGGTAGAGTCATCATGAACCCTGCGGAGAGGCCTGTTGTAGAGTCGTCATGAACCCTGAGGAAAGGCCTGTGGTAGAGTCATCATGAACCCTGAGGAAAGGCCTGTGGTAGAGTCATTATGAACCCTGCGGAGAGGCCTGTGGTAGTCATCATGAACCCTGAGGAAAGGCCTGTGGTAGAGTCATCATGAACCCTGAGGAAAGGCCTGTGGTAGTCATCATGAACCCTGAGGAAAGGCCTGTGGTAGTCATCATGAACCCTGAGGAGAGGCCTGTGGTAGTCATCATGAACCCTGAGGAGAGGCCTGTGGTAGAGTCATCATGAACCCTGAGGAGAGGCCTGTGGTAGCGTCATCATGAACCCTGAGGAAAGGCCTGTGGTAGTCATCATGAACCCTGCGGAGAGGCCTGTGGTAGTCATCATGAACCCTGAGGAGAGGCCTGTGGTAGAGTCATAATTAACCCTGCGGAGAGGCCTGTGGTAGTCATCATGAACCCTGAGGAAAGGCCTGTGGTAGAGTCATCATGAACCCTGAGGAGAGGCCTGTGGTAGTCATCATGAACCCTGAGGAGAGGCCTGTGGTAGTCATCATGAACCCTGAGGAGAGGCCTGTGGTAGAGTCATCATGAACCCTGAGGAGAGGCCTGTGGTAGAGTCATCATGAACCCTGCGGAGAGGAGAGGCCTGTGGTAGTCATCATGAACCCTGAGGAAAGGCCTGTTGTAGAGTCGCCATGAACCCTGAGGAGAGGCCTGTGGTAGAGTCATCATGAACCCAGAGGAAAGGCCTGTTGTAGAGTCGCCATGAACCCTGAGGAGAGGCCTGTGGTAGAGTCATCATGAACCCTGCGGAGAGGCCTGTGGTAGAGTCATCATGAACCCTGCGGAGAGGCCTGTGGTAGTCATCATGAACCCTGCGGAGAGGAGAGGCCTGTAGTAGAGTCATCATGAACCCTGCGGAGAGGAGAGGCCTGTGGTAGAGTCATCATGAACCCTGCGGAGAGGAGAGGCCTGTGGTAGAGTCATCATGAACCCTGAGGAGAGGCCTGTGGTAGAGTCATCATGAACCCTGCGGAGAGGAGAGGCCTGTGGTAGAGTCATCATGAACCCTGAGGAAAGGCCTGTGGTAGTCATCATGAACCCTGAGGAGAGGCCTGTGGTAGTCATCATGAACCCTGAGGAGAGGCCTGTGGTAGAGTCATCATGGACCCTGAGGAGAGGCCTGTGGTAGAGTCATCATGAACCCTGAGGAGAGGCCTGTTGTAGAGTCATCATGAACCCTGAGGAGAGGCCTGTGGTAGAGTCATCATGAACCCTGAGGAGAGGCCTGTGGTAGAGTCATCATGAACCCTGAGGAGAGGCCTGTGGTAGTCATCATGAACCCTGAGGAGAGGCCTGTGGTAGTCATCATGAACCCTGAGGAAAGGCCTGTGGTAGTCATCATGAACCCTGAGGAGAGGCCTGTGGTAGAGTCATCATGAACCCTGAGGAGAGGCCTGTGGTAGTCATCATGAACCCTGAGGAGAGGCCTGTGGTAGTCATCATGAACCCTGAGGAAAGGCCTGTGGTAGTCATCATGAACCCTGAGGAAAGGCCTGTGGTAGTCATCATGAACCCTGAGGAGAGGCCTGTGGTAGAGTCATCATGAACCCTGAGGAGAGGCCTGTGGTAGAGTCATCATGAACCCTGCGGAGAGGCCTGTGGTAGAGTCATCATGAACCCTGCGGAGAGGCCTGTGGTAGTCATCATGAACCCTGAGGAAAGGCCTGTGGTAGTCATCATGAACCCTGAGGAAAGGCCTGTGGTAGTCATCATGAACCCTGAGGAGAGGCCTGTGGTAGCGTCATCATGAACCCTGAGGAAAGGCCTGTGGTAGTCATCATGAACCCTGCGGAGAGGCCTGTGGTAGTCATCATGAACCCTGAGGAAAGGCCTGTGGTAGTCATAATTAACCCTGAGGAGAGGCCTGTGGTAGTCATCATGAACCCTGAGGAGAGGCCTGTGGTAGAGTCATAATTAACCCTGAGGAGAGGCCTGTGGTAGTCATCATGAACCCTGAGGAGAGGCCTGTGGTAGAGTCATCATGAACCCTGAGGAGAGGCCTGTGGTAGTCATCATGAACCCTGAGGAGAGGCCTGTGGTAGAGTCATCATGAACCCTGAGGAAAGGCCTGTGGTAGTCATCATGAACCCTGAGGAAAGGCCTGTTGTAGAGTCATCATGAACCCTGAGGAGAGGCCTGTTGTAGAGTCATCATGAACCCTGAGGAGAGGCCTGTGGTAGAGTCATCATGAACCCTGAGGAGAGGCCTGTTGTAGAGTCATCATGAACCCTGAGGAAAGGCCTGTGGTAGAGTCATCATGAACCCTGAGGAAAGGCCTGTGGTAGTCATCATGAACCCTGAGGAGAGGCCTGTGGTAGAGTCATCATGAACCCTGCGGAGAGGCCTGTGGTAGTCATCATGAACCCTGAGGAAAGGCCTGTGGTAGTCATCATGAACCCTGAGGAGAGGCCTGTGGTAGAGTCATCATGAACCCTGAGGAGAGGCCTGTGGTAGTCATCATGAACCCTGAGGAGAGGCCTGTGGTAGTCATCATGAACCCTGAGGAAAGGCCTGTGGTAGTCATCATGAACCCTGAGGAAAGGCCTGTGGTAGTCATCATGAACCCTGAGGAGAGGCCTGTGGTAGAGTCATCATGAACCCTGAGGAGAGGCCTGTGGTAGAGTCATCATGAACCCTGCGGAGAGGCCTGTGGTAGAGTCATCATGAACCCTGCGGAGAGGCCTGTGGTAGTCATCATGAACCCTGAGGAAAGGCCTGTGGTAGTCATCATGAACCCTGAGGAAAGGCCTGTGGTAGCGTCATCATGAACCCTGCGGAGAGGAGAGGCCTGTGGTAGAGTCATCATGAACCCTGCGGAGAGGAGAGGCCTGTGGTAGAGTCATCATGAACCCTGAGGAGAGGCCTGTGGTAGAGTCATCATGAACCCTGCGGAGAGGAGAGGCCTGTGGTAGAGTCATCATGAACCCTGAGGAAAGGCCTGTGGTAGTCATCATGAACCCTGAGGAGAGGCCTGTGGTAGTCATCATGAACCCTGAGGAGAGGCCTGTGGTAGAGTCATCATGGACCCTGAGGAGAGGCCTGTGGTAGAGTCATCATGAACCCTGAGGAGAGGCCTGTTGTAGAGTCATCATGAACCCTGAGGAGAGGCCTGTGGTAGAGTCATCATGAACCCTGAGGAGAGGCCTGTGGTAGAGTCATCATGAACCCTGAGGAGAGGCCTGTGGTAGTCATCATGAACCCTGAGGAGAGGCCTGTGGTAGTCATCATGAACCCTGAGGAAAGGCCTGTGGTAGTCATCATGAACCCTGAGGAGAGGCCTGTGGTAGAGTCATCATGAACCCTGAGGAGAGGCCTGTGGTAGTCATCATGAACCCTGAGGAAAGGCCTGTGGTAGTCATCATGAACCCTGAGGAAAGGCCTGTGGTAGTCATCATGAACCCTGAGGAGAGGCCTGTGGTAGAGTCATCATGAACCCTGAGGAGAGGCCTGTGGTAGAGTCATCATGAACCCTGCGGAGAGGCCTGTGGTAGAGTCATCATGAACCCTGCGGAGAGGCCTGTGGTAGAGTCATCATGAACCCTGAGGAGAGGCCTGTGGTAGAGTCATCATGAACCCTGAGGAGAGGCCTGAGGAGAGAGTCATCATGCACCTTTTGTCCTAACCTGCCTCTCGAGCAACAACATGATCACAGAGAGTTCAGACACCTCGGATTGGAGACAAACATTGTCCTTCCCAGGTCCCCCGATTTATACTGGCCTGTGTTCCAAATGGGACCCTATTTCCGTGTTTAGTGCACTCCTTTTGACCAGGGGGCCATAGGGTGACATTTGGGACCTAGAACCCAGTGTTCTCAGTCCAGATGTCTCTCAACCAACAACTTGAATACAGACACGCATGGGGACATGTACATTATATGACAATCTTCCCCAGACATGAGCGGCAGCAGCGTCCTCCTGATCTACTGACATACCGCCAGTGTTCTCCTCAAAGTCCCCAACACCAAAACTAACTAAAGTCAACACACAGTGTTGTACACACAGTCTTAACACACATTATTGTACACACAGTATTGTACACACAGTATTGTACACACAGTATTGTACACACAGTATTGTACACACAGTGTTAACACACAGTATTGAACACACAGTATTGTACACACAGTATTGTACACACAGTATTGTACACACAGTATTGTAAACACAGTTTTAACACACAGTATTGTACACACAGTATTGTAAACACAGTTTTAACACACAGTGTTGTACACACAGTTTTAACACACAGTATGAACACACAGTATGAACACACAGTATGAACACACAGTATTGTACACACAGTGTTAACACACAGTATTGTACACACAGTATTGTACACACAGTATTGTACACACAGTGTTAACACACAGTATTGTACACAGAGTATTGTACACACAGTATTGAACACACAGTATAGCACACACAGTATTGTACACACAGTATTGTCACACAGTGTTAACACACAGTATTGTACACAGAGTATTTTACACACAGTATTGAACACACAGTATAGCACACACAATATGAACACCAAGTATTATCACACAGTGTTAATACACAGTATTGTACACAGAGTATTTTACACACAGTATTGAACACACAGTATTGTACACACAGTGTTAACACACAGTATTGTACACACAGTATTGTACACACAGTATTGTACACACAGTATTGTACACACAGTGTTAACACACAGTATTGTACACACAGTGTTATCACACAGTATTGTGCACACAGTATTGTACACACAGTATTGTACACACAGTATTGTAAACACAGTTTTAACACACAGTATTGTACACACAGTATTGTACACACAGTGTTAACACACAGTATTGTACACACAGTGTTAACAAACAGTATTGTACACACAGTATTGTACACACAGTATTGTACACACAGTGTTAACACACAGTATTGTACACAGAGTATTGTACACACAGTATTGAACACACAGTATAGCACACACAGTATTGTACACACAGTATTGTACACACAGTGTTAACACACAGTATGAACACACAGTATTGTACACAAAGTTTTAACACACAGTATTGTACACAGTGTTAACACACAGTATTGTACACAGTATGAACACACAGTATTGTACACACAGTGTTAACACACAGTATTATCACACAGTATTATCACACAGTATGAACACACAGTATTGTACACACAGTATTATCACACAGTATTATCACACACAGTATTAACACACAGTATGAACACACAGTATTGTACACAGTATTATCACACAGTATTGTACACACAGTATTATCACACAGTATTAACACACAGTATTAACACACAGTATTATCACACAGTGTTAACACACAGTATTAACACACAGTTTTGTACACACAGTATTATCACACAGTATTAACACACAGTATTGTACACACATTATTAACACACAGTATTATCACACAGTATTGTACACACAGTGTTAACACACAGTATTGTACACACAGTATTAACACACAGTATTATCACACAGTATTAACACACAGTATTGTACACACAGTATTATCACACAGTATTGTACACACAGTGTTAACACACAGTATTATCACACAGTATTGTACACACAGTGTTAACACACAGTATTATCACACAGTATTATCACACAGTATTGTACACACAGTATTAACACACAGTATTGTACACACAGTGTTAACACACAGTATTTTCACACAGTATTGTACACACAGTGTTAACACAAAGTATTGTACACACAGTATTTACACACAGTATTAACACACAGTATTGTAAACACAGTATTATCACACAGTATTAACACACTGTATTGTACACACAGTGTTAACACACAGTATTGTACACACAGTATTAACACACAGTATTAACACACAGTATTATCACACAGTATTAACACACTGTATTGTACACACAGTGTTAACACACAGTATTGTACACACAGTATTAACACAAAGTATTAACACACAGTATTGTACACACAGTATTGTACACACAGTATTGTACACACAGTATTGTACACACAGTATTAACACACAGTATTGTACACACAGTATTGTACACACAGTAGTATCACACAGTATTAACACACAGTATTGTACACACAGTGTTAACACATAGTATTGTACACACAGTATTAACACACAGTATTAACACAGTATTGTACACACAGTATTATACACACAGTATTAACATACAGTATTATCACACAGTATTAACACACAGTATTATCACACAGTATTATCACACAGTATTAACACAGTATTATCACACAGTATTAACACACAGTATTAACACACAGTGTTAACACACAGTATTGTACACACAGTATTATACACACAGTGTTAACACACAGTATTAACACACAGTATTGTACACACAGTGTTAACACACAGTATTGTACACACAGTATTATACACACAGTATTAACACACAGTATTAACATACAGTATTATCACACAGTATTAACACACAGTATTATCACACAGTATTAAGACACAGTATTAACACACAGTATGAACACACAGTATTATCACACAGTATGAACACACAGTATCATCACACAGTATTAACACACAGTATTATCACACAGTATGAACACACAGTATTATCACACAGTATTAACACACAGTATTAACACACAGTATGAACACACAGTATGAACACACAGTATTATCACACAGTATGAACACACAGTATTATCACACAGTATTAACACACAGTATGAACATACAGTATTAACACACAGTATTAACACACAGTATTAACACAGTATTATACACACAGTATTATACACACAGTATTAACACACAGTATTAACACACAGTATTAACACAGTATTGTACACACAGTATTAACACACAGTATTATCACACAGTATTATCACACAGTATTGTACACACAGTATTAACACACAATATTAACCCACAATATTAACACACAGTATGAACACAGTATTGTACACACAGTATTATCACACAGTATT
This sequence comes from Oncorhynchus masou masou, assembly GCF_036934945.1. NCBI lineage: Eukaryota > Metazoa > Chordata > Actinopteri > Salmoniformes > Salmonidae > Oncorhynchus > Oncorhynchus masou. The sequence goes on along the minus strand of NW_027011574.1, from coordinate 59,924 downwards.
ATCACACAGTATTGAACACACAGTATTAACACACAGTATTAAACACAGTATTAACACACAGTATGAACACAGTATTGTACACACAGTATTGTACACACAGTTTTAACACACAGTATTGTACACACAGTATTGTACACACAGTATTGTACACACAGTATTGTACACACAGTATTGTACACAGTATTGTACACAGTGTTAACACACAGTATGGTACACACAGTATTGTACACACAGTGTTAACACACAGTATTGTACACACAGTATTGTACACACAGTATTGTACACACAGTATTGTAAACACAGTGTTAACACACAGTATTGTACACACAGTATTGTACACACAGTATTGTACACACAGTATTGTACACACAGTATTGTACACACAGTATTGTACACACAGTATTAACACACAGTATTGTACACACAGTATTAACACACAGTATTGTACACACAGTATTAACACACAGTATTGTACACACAGTATTAACACACAGTATTAACACACAGTATTAACACACAGTATTGTACACACAGTATTAACACACAGTATTAACACACTGTCAGGACCCGGTTTCGAACCTGGGTCTCCGGAGTGAGAAACAGTCACTTAACCAACTGAGCCACGAATAGACAGCAGAACCCAGAAGATGAGGCAGACACAGCAGTACTTAAGACGGTGTATTTAATAAAGAAAAAATCCTAAAATAAAAAATGGCAAATCCAAAAGGTGGAAGGAAAAAAACACAAAAAGACCTAAAAAGAAACTCACCAAAACTAAACAAAAACAAAAACAAAAAACAGAATACCACAAGAACGTTACCCGGAATCGACAAGAGCACACAGAACACTAGGCAGGGTGCTAACATACAAACACAGAGCACAGAACTGAGGGAAACAAAGGGTTTAAATACAATCAGGGGAAACGAGACACAGGTGCAAACAATAATGGGGGTCAAGGGAAAACACAGGGACAAAAAGCACAATGGGGACATCTACTGACAAACAACTGGAACAACCCTGGCCAAATCCTGACAGAATCCCCCCCTAGGAACGGCTCCTGACGCTCCTACCAGCTCTCAGGGTGGAGGACCCTGAACTGACGAATGAGGTCAGGGTCCAGGATGTCTTTGGCAGGAACCCAGGAGCGCTCCTCAGGACCGTAGCCTTCCCAGTCCACCAGATACTGCCAGGACCGCTGCACCCGGCGGGAATCCAGTATCCGGTGGACGGTATAAGCCGGCTGGCCTCCAATGACACGAGGCGGAGGGGGAGGTCTGTCTGCCGGGACAAGGGGAGAAAAACAACAGGTTTTAACAAAGACACATGAAATGTGGGATTAATCTTAAGGGATCTGGGTAAGTGTAGGCGTATAAGAAACTGGGTTAACTCTCCTGGCAACCTTGAAGGGACCGATGTATTTTTGGGACAGCTTGCGAGACTCCACCCGTAGAGGTAAGTCTCTTGTGGAGAGCCAGACTCTCTGGCCGGGGCGCAGGGTAGGCCCGGGACGGCGACGTCTGTTGGCTTGTTGTTGATACCTCTGTGAGGAACGCATCAGATTAAGACGGGTCTTCCTCCACATAAGCCGACAGTGTCTGACGAATCTCAAGGCTGAAGGCACTCTGACTTCTGCCTCCTGGTCCGGGAACAATGGAGGAGCATAGCCAAACTGACACTCGTAAGGGACATACCAGTGGAGGAGGAGCGCAAGGTGTTGTGCGCGTATTCGGCCCAAACAATAAAGGATGACCATGTGGACGGGTTGTCACGAGTCATACATCGGAGGGTGGTTTCCAGCTCTTGATTCATCCTCTCTGTTTGGCCGTTGGACTCCGGATGGTACCCTGAGGATAGACTGGCAGAAGCCCCCATGAGTTGGCAGAAGGCCTTCCAAAACCTTGAGGCGAACTGGGGACCTCTGTCAGAAACCACATCTTGAGGAATGCCGAAGACTCGGAACACATGATTAATTACCAACTCAGCCGTTTCCTTGGCAGAAGGTAACTTAGTCAGAGGGACGAACCTGGCCGCTTTTGAAAACCTGTCGATTATGACTAGGATAGTAGTATTGCCATGGGATGGAGGAAGTCCAGTAATAAAGTCCAATGAGATATGGGACCAGGGTCTGTGGGGAACAGGTAAAGGGTGAAGGAGTCCTTGAGGGCGGAGGTGAGAAGATTTGCCCTGGCAGCACACGGGGCAGGCATTGACGAAAGTGGCAACGTCTTCTCTTATGGTAGGCCACCAGAACTTACGCTGGATGAACTCCAAGGTGCGACCTACGCCCGGATGACAGGTGAGGCGAGAGGAGTGCCCCCACAGAAGGACCTGAGTCCTCACTGCCTTGGGGACAAACAACCGATTGGCAGGGCCTCCTTTAGGGTCCGGTTCGCTAGCTTGAGCACGTCTCACGGTATCCTCAACTTGCCACGAGATCGGAGCCACAATCTTAGCAGCAGGAAGGACAGGCATGTCCGTGTCATCTCGAATGGCAGGAGCGTAGACTCGGACAGGGCATCCGGTTTGAGATTCTTCGACCCGGGTCGATAGGTGAGGATAAACTGGAATCGATTGAAGAAAAGAGACCATCTAGCTTGTCTAGAGTTCAATCGCTTCGCCTGTTGGATATACTCCAGATTTTTGTGGTCCGTAAGCACTTGAAACGGGTGAGAAGCCCCTCGAGCCAGTGTCTCCATTCCTTCAATGCCATCTTAACCGCTAGGAGTTCACGATCCCCCACATCGTAGTTCCTCTCAGTCGGGGTAAGCCGGTGTGAGAAGAAAGCGCACGGATGAAGCTTCTTGTCTTCACCCCTCTGAGACAGGACAGCTCCAACACCAACCTCTGATGCGTCTACCTCCACCACAAATGGTTCATCCGTAGTCGGTAGTATCAGGATGGGAGCAGAGAGGATGCGCTGCTTGAGTCCTTGAAGGCCGTCTCAGCTTCTCTTCCCCCCAAAAAAACCTTGCATTGCCACCTTTGGTTAAAGCTGAGAGAGGAGCTGCCACCAAACTGAAGTTCTTGATGAACTTGCGGTAAAAGTTTGTGAAGCCCAGGAAACGCTGAACATCCTTAACGGATTTGGGGGTGGGCCAATCCGCTACCGCCCCTACCTTCCTAGGGTCCATTTGGATTCGACCGGGTTCCACTACAAATCCCAGGAATTGTACTCGGGATGAATGGAATTCACATTTTTCCGGCTTAACGTACAGATGGCTGTCCAGGAGGCGTTTGAGTACTTGTCTGACATGCTTAGTGTGTTCTTGAAGGGAGCTCGAAAAGATGAGGATGTCATCCAAGTAAACGAACACAAATATGTTAAGCATATCCCTAAGCACATCGTTTATGAGCGCTTGGAACACCGCTGGGGCGTTGGTCAGGCCGAAGGGCATCACCAAGTATTCATAGTGACCAGTAGGCGTGTTGAAAGCGGTCTTCCACTCGTCACCAGGTCTGATCCGCACAAGATGGTATGCGTTCCGCAGGTCAAGCTTAGTGAAAACAACTGCTTCCTGGAGCAGCTCAAGGCTGTGGCCATAAGGGGTAGCGGGTAACGGTTACGGACGGTTATGTCATTGAGTCCCCGGTAGTCGATGCAAGGACGTAACCCACCGTCTTTCTTGGCCACAAAGAAAACCCCTGCTCCCGCCGGGAGGTGGATGGACGCATGAGGCCTGCTTCCAGAGAGTCCTTGATGTAGGTATCCATAGCAGCTCGTTCGGGTGGAGATAGGGAAAAGATCCGACCCCTGGGGGCAAGTGCCCGGAAACAGGTCGATGGGGCAATCGTAAGATCTATGGGGTGGTAGCATGGTGGCCCTCTGTTTGCTAAACACCAGTTTGAGGTCATGGTAACACTCGGGAACTCGGGTCAGGTCGATGGATTCTAAAGACTCGGGAGTAGAACTCGGGGAATTCTGGAAAATACAAGTAGCTTGGCACGTAGGGACCCCACTGCTTGATAGTGCCCACAGACCAGTCGATGTGAGGGTTATGGCTGTGAAGCCAGGGGTATCCAAGGACGAGAGGGAACTCGGAACAGGAGATCAAATGAAAGTTCATCAATTCCTGGTGTTGTGAAACTGAAAGTCTCAAGGAGGTAGTGACATGAGTGACAAGTCCAGATCCCAAAGGGCTTCCATCCAATGTAGTAACCCTCATGGGGTCACTTAGAGGTTCAGAGGGAACGCCATTCTCCTTCGCCCAGACACCATCCATGAAGTTACCTGCGGCTCCAGAGTCTACCAAGGCTTGAAGGTGAAGCTTGTGGTTGTCCCAGGAGAGGGTGACTGGAATGAGCAGACGGGAGTTGGACGGATGGGGAGGAGGTTATGTTTCCCGTTACAGTTCCCCCCGGTCTGTACGGGACAGAGCGTTTCCCTGGAGCCCGGGACACGTGGAACGGAAATGGCCCGGTTTGCCGCAATATAGACAGCGTCGCTCCCTCATCCGGCGGTCTCTCTCAGCCTGGGAGATGCGTCCAATCTGCATGGGTTCCGGTGGAGCCAGTGATGATAAAGGTGGGGACTCGGAGCTGGGACTGATAGGGGCTAGAGGTCTACGGTTGAGTTCTCTCTCTCTCAGACGCTGGTCAATGCGTGAGGCCAACTTGATCAGGGACTCGAGATTGTCCGGTGGTTCCCGAGTGGCCAGTTCATCTTGGATAGTGTCGGAAAGGCCTTTCAGAAAGCACACCGTGAGCGCTCGTTGTTCCAGCCACTCGCTGCTGCCACCGTGCGGAACTGGATGGCATAGTCCGTCACGCTGCGCCAACCTTGATGGAGAGTCAGGAGCTGTTTGGCTGAGTCAGAACCACTGCTTGGGCCTTGAAACACTCGTTTGAATTCCTCAGCAAAGGCAGAGTAGCTGGCACAGCAGGAACTATGGGCATCCCACACAGCAGTAGCCCAGGCCAGGGCTTTTTCCGACAGCAGGGTGATGATATATGCGATCTTAGACCGGTCGGTGGGAAACGACGAGGGTTGCAGCTCAAAGGAGAGAGAACATTGAGTGAGAAACCCTTTACAAGCACTTGGATCACCTGAGAACCGTTGGGGAGGTGGAAGACGAGGTTCAGCCAGGGGGTTAACTGCCATGGGTACGTGAACTTGAGGTACTGGGAGGGAACTGTTGCCGGGGTAAGTCGATCAGATATTTGCTTAATGGAAGTCAGCATCTCCGACAGAAGATGAGAATGTCTAGCCATTAAGGCCTCTTGCTGAACCAGGGCGGCTTCGTGGCGTTGGACAGTCTCCTGGTGGTGGGACAGCGTGGCAAAAAGGTCCTGGGGAACTGGCTGCCTCTGGGTTCATTTTGGCTCTGTGTTTCTGTCAGGACCCGGTTTGAACCTGGGTCTCCGGAGGAGAAACAGTCACTTAACCAACTGAGCCACGAATAGACAGCAGAACCCAGAAGATGAGGCAGACACAGCAGTACTTAAGACGGTGTATTTAATAAAGAAAAAATCCTAAAATAAAAAATGGCAAATCCAAAAGGTGGAAGGAAAAACACAAAAAGACCTAAAAAGAAACTCACCAAAACTAAACAAAAACAAAAACAAAAAACAGAATACCACAAGAACGTTACCCGGAATCGACAAGAGCACACAGAACACTAGGGCAGGGTGCTAACATACAAACACAGAGCACAGAACTGAGGGAAACAAAGGGTTTAAATACAATCAGGGGAAACGAGACACAGGTGCAAACAATAATGAGGGTCAAGGGAAAAACACAGGGACAAAAAGCACAATGGGGACATCTACTGACAAACAACTGGAACAACCCTGGCCAAATCCTGACACACACAGTATTAACACACAGTATTAACACACAGTATTAACACACAGTATTAACACACAGTATTAACACACAGTATTAACACACAGTATTATCACACAGTATTAACACACAGTATTGTACACACAGTATAAAACCTTTTGTGACTAGGGGGCAGTATTTTCATTTTTGGAAAAATAACGTTCCCGTAGTAAACAGGATATTTTGTCAGGACAAGGTGCTAGAATATGCATATAATTGACAGTTTAGGATATAAAACACTTTAAAGTTTCCAAAACTGTAAAAATGTTGTTTGTGAGTATAACAGAACTGATATTGCAGGCGAAAGCCTGAGAAAAATCCAATCCGGAAGTGCCTCATGTTTTGAAAGCGCTGCGTTCCAATGAGTCCCTATTGAGCAGTGAATGGGCTATCAACCAGATGACTTTTTCTCCGTATTCCCCAAGGTGTCTACAGCATTGTGACGTAGTTTTAATTATTTATGTTGAAGAATACCCGTAAGCGGCTACATTGCGCAAGTGGTCACCTGATGGCTCTCAGCGTGATCGTCGCGTAAAATACAGAGGTAGCCATTATTCCAATCGGTCCTACTGAAAAAACAATTGTCCCGGTGGATATATTATCGAATAGATATTTGAAAAACACCTTGAGGATTGATTATAAACAACGTTAGCCATGTTTCTGTTGATATCATGGAGCTAATTTGGAATATTTTTCGGAGTTTTCGTGACTGCAATTTCCGGGCTATTTCTCAGCCAAACGTGAAGAACAAACAGCTATTTCGCCTACAAAAATAATATTTTTTGAAAAAAGGAACATTGGCTATCTAACTGGGAGTCTCATGAGTGAAAACATCCGAAGCTCATCAAAGGTAAACGATTTAATTTGATTGCTTTTCTAATTTCCGTGACCAAGTTACATGCTGCTAGCTGGACAAAATGCTATGCTAGGCTATCGATAAACTTACAGAAATGCTTGTCTAGCTTTGGCTGTCAAGCATATTTTGAAAATCTGAGATGACAGGGTGATTTAACAAAAGGCTAAGCTGTGTCTCAATATATTTCACTTGTGATTTTCATGAATAGGAATATTTTCTAGGAATATTTATGTCCGTTGCGTTATGCTAATTAGTGTCAGTCGATGATTACGGGATGGGGAGTCATTAGAGGTTTTATCACACAGTATTAACACACAGTGTTATACACACAGTATTGTACACACAGTATTAACACACAGTATTGACATACAGTATTGTACACACATTATTATCACACAGTGTTAACACAAAGTATTATCACACAGTATGAACACACAGTGTTAACACACAGTATTGTACACACAGTGTTAACACACAGTATTGACATACAGTATTGTACACACAGTGTTAACACACAGTATTATCACACAGTATTAACACACAGTATTGTACACACATTATTATCACACAGTGTTAACACAAAGTATTATCACACAGTATGAACACACAGTGTTAACACACAGTATTGTAGACACAGTGTTAACACACAGTATTGTAGACACAGTGTTAACACACAGTATTAACACACAGTATTGTACACACAGTATGAACACACAGTATTGTACAGCATGTGTTATAGAATGAGCAGGTGTCCTTAATGTTTTGCTCGGTGTATAAAGCCACGGTGACACAGAATGCCTTCCCAACGCAAATCACCGAAGAGATCAGCAGAAACAGCTGTTATTTAGCTGACTTCTATGTCTAAATAATGTCATATGGTTTTCCTGAGTGGTTTGTCAGCACAGGGCCTTTTCCCCAGCTGAAATAAATAACTTCTATGTCTAAATAATGTCATATGGTTTTCCTGAGTGGTTTGTCAACACAGGGCCTTTCCCCCAGCTGACATAAATAACTTGTAGATTTTAAATATGTAGATCTGTCCTTCTGGTATTTTATAGTTCTGTCTTACATCATGTTTAATGTATTGTGTGGAGCCAAACTGTACACAGAGTAACATTCACTGTGTCCTGCATGGTGTTGACAACACCAGGGTTAGAGGTCGTAGTCCTGGATGGTGCTGACAACACCAGGGTTAGAGGTCGTAGTCCTGGATGGTGCTGACAACACCAGGGTTAGAGGTCGTAGTCCTGGATGGTGCTGACAACACCAGGGTTAGAGGTCGTAGTCCTACATAGTCTTGACAACACCAGGGTTAGAGGTCGTAGTCCTGCATGGTGCTGACAACACCAGGGTTAGAGGTCGTAGTCCTGCATGGTCGTGACAACACCAGGGTTAGAGGTCGTAGTCCTGGATGGTGCTGACAACACCAGGGTTAGAGGTCGTAGTCCTGGATGGTGCTGACAACACCAGGGTTAGAGGTCGTAGTCCTGGATGGTGCTGACAACACCAGGGTTAGAGGTCGTAGTCCTGCATGTTGTTGACAACACCAGGGTTAGAGGTTGTAGTCCTACATAGTCTTGACAACACCAGGGTTAGAGGTCGTAGTCATGCATGTTGTTGACAACACCAGGGTTAGAGGTCGTAGTCCTGGATGGTGCTGACAACACCAGGGTTAGAGGTCGTAGTCCTGGATAGTGCTGACAACACCAGGGTTAGAGGTTGAAGTCCTGCATGGTCGTGACAACACCAGGGTTAGAGGTCGTAGTCCTGGATGGTGTTGACAACACCAGGGTTAGAGGTCGTAGTCCTGGATAGTGCTGACAACACCAGGGTTAAAGGTTGAAGTCCTGCATGGTCGTGACAACACCAGGGTTAGAGGTCGTAGTCCTGCATGGTCTTGACATCACCAGGGTTAGAGGTCGTAGTCCTGGATGGTGCTGACAACACCAGGGTTAGAGGTCGTAGTCCTGGATGGTGCTGACAACACCAGGGTTAGAGGTCGTAGTCCTGCATGGTGTTGACAACACCAGGGTTAGAGGTCGTAGTCCTGGATGGTGCTGACAACACCAGGGTTAGAGGTCGTAGTCCTGCATGGTCTTGACAACACCAGGGTTAGAGGTCGTAGTCCTGCATGGTCTTGACAACACCAGGGTTAGAGGTCGTAGTCCTGCATGGTGTTGACAACACCAGGGTTAGAGGTCGTAAACCTGGATGGTGTTGACATCACCAGGGTTAGAGGTCGTAGTCCTGGATGGTGCTGACAACACCAGGGTTAGAGGTCGTAAACCTGGATGGTGTTGACATCACCAGGGTTAGAGGTCGTAGTCCTGGATGGTGTTGACAACACCAGGGTTAGAGGTCGTAGTCCTGCATGGTGCTGACAACACCAGGGTTAGAGGTAGTAGTCCTGCATGTTGTTGACAACACCAGGGTTAGAGGTTGAAGTCCTGGATGGTGTTGACAACACCAGGGTTAGAGGTCGTAGTCCTGCATGGTCTTGACAACACCAGGGTTAGAGGTCGTAGTCCTGCATGGTCTTGACAACACCAGGGTTAGAGGTCGTAGTCCTGCATTTAATGAATATATTGCTTTGGGGAAGATTTTTTTTTTTTTTAATTTGACCAAAATGATTATATCTTGTAATGTTGACCAGCCGTTTATATCACAATAATCTCTAATCCTATCCCAGCGTTTCCCCAAACTCAGGTTTCTGCTCTACCACTACACAGCTGATTCAAATAAGCAACTAATTATCAAGCTTTGATTATTGCTATCAGCCATGTAGCACGAGAGCAGAAACCTAAAAGGACAGATGAAACACTGTTCATTTACCTCGTCTCATTGTGCAGTGTTATGCTATGAGTCCTGGTCAAAAAGTCATTTCATTATGTAGAGAATAAGGTTCTATTTGGGACAGAATGTGCAGTGGCAGCTCCCCCCGGGAGAGAAAACGCCTCTACTTCCTGTTTGTTCACGTCTGTTTCCTGTGCTCATTGTTAGAAGCCACATCACACTGTGGATCGGTGTCCTGAAGCTGTAACTGTATCTTCCTCAGTCTCTGTGTACATCCCAATTGGTACCCTATTCCCCTTCATAGTGCACTACAGGACACTATACACCCATAGGGCTCTGGTCAAAAGTAGTGCACCATGTAGGGAATAGGGTGCCATTTTTGGTTACAACAGCCACTGTTTAAGCCTTACTCCCATATGGCCGTTAGTTAGCTAAAAGCAGAAAGAAAGATTCCCTTCGTCTGTCTGGGCCGCATCCCAAATTGCACCCTATTCCCCTATGTAGCGCACTACTTTTGACCAGGAGCCATAGGCAATAGGTAGGGAGAAGGGTTGTCCTTTTAGGATGCAGACACTGTCCTCCCTGCCGCCCTCCGTGCCTATTTAGCATCTCTTTGTTTGTCTCCAGCTGATTCCCTATTCATCAGTTCATTTTCTCACCGATTGATGCGGCTCTCTTGTTAACTTTTGTGTGTCCGTTTTCATTGTCATCGGGGGAGTGTTCAAAGCTTACCGGGCGCCAGCGCTTCGCCCAATCAAACACGGGCACATTGTCAGCGGGCCTCTAATCGTCTTTGTTGGCCCCTTCTTCGTGGTTTCAGAGAGCGGGCTGTGTCCCACGCAAAGAAAGAAAGGGAGGCAGGGAGAGAGAGAGAGAGAGAGGGACAGAGAGAGACAGATAGAGAGAGGGAGAGAGAGAGAGAGAGAGAGACAGAGAGAGGGAGAGGGAGAGAGAGACAGATAGAGAGAGAGGGAGAGAGAGAGAGAGAGAGAGAGAGAGAGAGAGAGACAGACAGAGAGAGAGAGGGAGAGGGAGAGGGAGAGGGGAGAGAGAGAGAGAGAGAGAGAGAGAGAGAGAGAGAGAGAGAGAGAGAGAGAGAGAGAGAGAGAGATCGAGAGAGAGAGAGAGAGATCAAAGGAGAGAAACACTTTGATCTCACTGAAAGTACTCAGCTCTTTAAACATGTCATACCCCTAAGTCTTGTCCGGGATGATACTCTGGACAGTTGCCAGGAAACAACAAATAGCTGCAAACAAATAGCTGCATTAACAATGTGTTTGTTGTGCTTGGCTTTGGACATAATGTTCTGTTGTCATCTGCAGTTACTCTGAACAAAGGGACAAGTCTCATCAGTTCGTTTAGTTGTCTTGTCTTTGAGGAAATGAGGGATGAATCATTTCCCCAGGCTTACCTTGGGACGAGCATTGTCCTCCATCCGACCATGTCCTGGCTGGATGTTTGGCAAACGGTGGCCAGAATGTCAACCTTCTTCAAAACTACATCTCCCATGATCCCACAAGACAATGGGCGGCCATCTTGGACACACCTGACACTAAATGTGTCAATCAAATCAAAATCACAACAGACTTTAGAGTAAAACAATGAATTGAGGAAGAAAATCAGGCCTGTCAGCAGTGGGACACATAGTGATGCATAGTGAATGCAGCCTTCCTTCCTTCCTTCCTTCCTTCCTTCCTTCCTTCCTTCCTTCCTTACTTCCTTCCTTCCTTCCTTCCTTCCTTCCTTCCTTCCTTCCTTCCTTCCTTCCTTCCTTCCTTCCTTCCTCCCTTCCTCCTTTCCTCCCTTCCTCCTTTCCTCCCTTCCTCCCTGCCTTATGTCAATGAGTGAAACACATGATACACATATCCACACATTTCCACGTTACTATAGATTACCACAGAAACATTACCATATGACCATAGGTACATTACCATTACCATAGACATATTACCACATTACCACATTACCACATTACCACATTACAACATTACCATAGACACATTACCATTACCATAGACACATTACCACGTTACAACAATACCATAGACACATTACCATTACCATAGACACATTACCACATTACAACATGACCATAGACACCTTACCACATTACCATATACACATTACCATAGAAACATTACCACGTTACCATTACCATAGACACATTACCATTACCATAGACACATTACCACATTACAACATGACCATAGACACCTTACCACATTACCATATACACATTACCATAGAAACATTACCACATTACCATTACCATAGATCCATTACCATTACCATAGACACATTACCACATTATCATAGACACGTTACCATTACCATAGACCCATTACCATTACCATAGACCCATTACCACAGACACATTACCATTACCATAGACACATTACCATTACCATAGACACATTACCACAGACACATTACCATTACCATAGACACATTACTAAATTACCACAGACACATTACCATTACCGTAGACACATAGCCACATTACCATTCAAATAGACACATTACCATTCCCATAGACACATTACCAATACCATAGACACATTACCACATTACCATGGACACATTACCACATTACCATACACCCATTACCATTACTGCATTACTATAGACACATTACCACATTCAGGCACATTACCACAATACCATAGATGCATTGACATTACCACATTACCATATACACATTACCATAGACACATTACCAATTCCATAGACACATTACCACATTAAGACACATTACCATAGACACATTACCATAGGCACATTACCATAGGCACATTAACATTACCATAGACACATTACCACACTGCCATTATCATAGACACATTGCCATTACATAGACATATTACCATTATCCTAGACACATTACCACATTTCCATTATCATAGAAACATTACCATTACCATAGATATATTGCCACACTACCATTATCATAGACACATTACCATAACATAGTCACATTACCATATACACATTACCACATTAACATTACCATAGCCATATTACCATTACCATAGACACAATACCATGACCATAGACAAATTACCATTACCATAGACACATTACCATTACCATAGACACATTACCATTACCATAGACACATTACCATTACCATAGACACATTACCATTACCATAGACACATTATCATTACCATAGACACATTACCATTCCCATAGACCATTACCACATTACATTTACCATGGACCCATTACTACATTACCATAGTCTCCTTCCTCCATGCCTGTCTCTTGTTTACCTTTGAATGTGACAGCTAAGCCACCAGCACTAATTTAGCTAAGGGGCACGTCTGTTTAGCACGCATACGGCCTCACGGCGTCAACGAATCAGATGGGAGCGTTCAAACTAGATGAGGCACCGCCCCCCTAATTTATATTCAACCATCATAGTAAAGCAGCACTGGACTGTGATGCAAATCTCCCGGTTTCTATACGTCCTGTACACGTTCTAAAACATGTTGCTCATCGTATCCGTTGCATCCTGGTACAACTTCCACTTCCTAGTAACCCTGCTCTTAACATTGACTAAAGTGACATTGTGATTGGTTTAGATACGTTAAAGACGGCAGGGCTAATTGATCCAGGAGCATATCAGATCAATATTGTCACTTCAGCCAGGACAAGGAGACAGGAGAAGATAGAGGCTTTCGTGTTCCAAATGGTACCCTGTTCCCTATATAGTGCCCTCCGTTTTGACAAGAGCCCTCAGAAAGTAGTGCGCTGAATAGGGGGAATAGAGTGTCATTTGGGACTCGGAGAAGGAGACAGGAGATGCTTCACCAGCTGGCTGGTATTTAGTTGAAAGGTCATATTTTAATGCTCCACACTGTAATCAAAAAATAATACAAAATAAATCTAGTTGTTTAGTTCAGGGTTTCTCGAACTCGGTCCTGAAAAACACATTCTCAATCTCTCTCAATTCCATTTAATTTAACTAGGCAAGTCAATTTAAGAACAAATTCTTGTTTACATTTTTTGTTATATACAGTACATATATACATATTTTTCTTCTTCACATTTATTTATCCAGGTAGGCTAGTTGAGAACAAATTCTCGTTCACAATTGCGACCTGGCCAAGATAAAGCAAAGAAGTTCGACACAAACAGCAACACAGAGTCACATAGAATTAACATACATACAGTAGAGAAAAAGTCTATATACAAGTGACTGCCTATACAACACTGGGTCAATTGTGCACCACCCTATGGGACTCACAACCACAGCCAGCTTGAACCAGGGGTGTCTGTAGTGACCCCTCTAGCACTGAGATGCAGTGCCTTAGAATGCAACGCCACTCAGGAGCCCTGGGACTTATTGTCATGGAAACATATGTTCACATTGCCAAAGCAAGTAATAATAAATAATAAATAATAAATAAATGTGAAATAAACAATAATTAAAATGAACAGTAAACACATACAGAAGTTCCAAAATAATAAAGATATTTCAAATGTCATATTATATATTTATATATATATGTGTTGTAACGATGTACAAATGGTTAAAGAACACAAGGGAAAAAAGTAAGCATAAATATGGGTTGTATTTACAATGTTATTTGTTCTTCACTGTTTGCCCTTTTCTCGTGGCAACAGGTCACAAATCTTGCTGCTCTGATGGCACACTGTGGAGTTTCACCCAGTAGATATGGGAGTTTATCAAAATTGGATCTGGGTAATCTGAGGGAAATATGTGTCTCTAATATGGTCATACATTGGGCAGGAAGTTAGGAAGTGCAGCTCAGTTTCCACCTCATTGTGTGGGCAGTGAGCACATAGCCTGTCTTCTCTTGAGAGCCATGTCTTGTTTTCTCTGTTTTTGCTCAGTTTTTTTGTTAATTCTTTCCAATGTGTCAAGTAATTATATTTATGTTTTTTCATGATTTGGTTGGGTCTAATTGTGCTGCTGTCATGGGGCTCTGTGGGGTGAGTTTGTGAACAGAGCCCCAGGACCAGCTTGCTTAGGGGACTCTTCTCCAGGTTCACCTCTCTGTAGGTGATGGCTTTGTTATGGAAGGTTTGGGAATCGCTTCCTTTTAGGTGGTTGTAGAATGTAACTGCTCTTTTCTGGATTGTGATAATTAGCGGATATCGGCCTAATTCTGCTCTGCATGCATTATTTGGTGTTCTACGTTGTACACAGAGGATATTTTTGCAGAATTCTGCATGCAGAGTCTCAATTTGGTGTTTTCCCCATTTTGTGAGGTCTTGGTTGGTGAGCGGACCCCAGACCTCACAACCATAAAGGGCAACGGGTTCTATAAATGATTCAAGTATTTTTAGACAGATCCTAATTGGTATGTCGAATTTTATGTTCCTTTTGATGGCATAGAATGCCCTTCTTTCCTTGTCTCTCTCTCTCTGATCTATCATACATCCTCTAAGGTTTGTTGTTCAATTATTTTTCCTTCTTATCGCCTCTGATACTTTATTCTATTGATGTCTGTGTATCTAGAGAGAGAGAGAGAGAGAGAGAGAGAGAGAGAGAGAGAGAGAGAGAGAGAGAGAGAGAGAGAGACAGAGAGAGACAGAGAGAGACAGAGAGAGAGAGAGAGAGAGAGAGAGAGACAGAGAGAGAGAGAGAGAGAGAGAGAGAGAGAGAGAGAGAGAGAGAGAGAGAGAGAGATCAAGATGAGCCCTTGGCAGAGTCTCCTCTCTCTACTCCTGCACTCTGGTATATCTGATGTTATATACTGGTGAGTTGAGGGAGGAGTGTTCCATCAGGCTCTCTACCAAGGTACAAGATGTTATATACTGGTGAGATGAGGGAGGAGTGTTCCATCAGGCTCTCTACCAGGGTACAAGATGTTATATACTGGTGAGTTGAGGGAGGAGCGTTCCATCAGGCTCTCTACCAAGGTACAAGATGTTATATACTGGTGAGTTGAGGGAGGAGCGTTCCATCAGGCTCTCTACCAAGGTACAAGATGTTATATACTGGTGAGTTGAGGGAGGAGCGTTCCATCAGGCTCTGTATCAGAGGTTATCATGGTCATCATGGTTAGAATACCGGAGCTCTGCAGCATCTCTCTCTCTCTGACCATCACCGGAGCTCTGCAGCGTCTCTCTCTCTCTCTGACCGTCACCGGAGCTCTGCAGCGTCTCTCTCTCTCTGACCGTCACCAGAGCTCTGCAGCGTCTCTCTCTCTCTCTGACCGTCACCGGAGCTCTGCAGCGTCTCTCTCTCTCTCTCTCTCTCTCTGACTGTCACCGGAGCTCTTCAGCGTCTCTCTCTCTCTCTGACTGTCACCGGAGCTCTTCAGCGTCTCTCTCTCTCTCTGACTGTCACCGGAGCTCTTCAGCGTCTCTCTCTCTCTCTGACCGTCACCGGAGCTCTGCAGCGTCTCTCTCTCTCTCTGACGGTCACCGGAGCTCTGCAGTGTCTCTCTCTCTCTCTGTCCGTCACCGGAGCTCTGCAGCGTCTCTCTCTCTCTCTGACCGTCACCAGAGCTCTGCAGCGTCTCTCTCTCTCTCTGTCCGTCACCGGAGCTCTGCAGCGTCTCTCTCTCTCTCTGACGGTCACCGGAGCTCTGCAGCGTCTCTCTCTGTCCGTCACCGGGGCTCTGGGATATTTATGAATTGATCTGACTGTGTGCTGTCAGTCAGTCAGTGAAAGGGCTCGCTGCACTTTGCCAAAGGCGCTAATCCATTCCGGAAGATTCAGATGTCGACTGCTTCATCTTAACGTTCTGAAACTGCTCATTGACCTTTTCGTTCAGCATTTATTTCCCCTCGTTCCGGGATTAGAGCCGAACCGCGTCCAAGTAAGAGGCTGACTGAGTCTCAAATGGCCCTCTATTCCCTGCGCAGTGCACTAGTTTTGAGCAGGGCCCCATAGGGAATCTGTTTATTTGGGACTCACTCAGGGCCTGTCTAAAGTCATTACTATCGTCTCACCACTTTGTCTTCCATCTGGAGAGAAAAGACTTTAACATAGAACATATTGGGTCTCTGTTGGGTGAAGGGGTAAGCGTGTCAGTTATCATCACAGACCGGAGAATAAAATACACAAACCACACTCTGGAGTGTGGCAGTTAAACTCTCTGTTTTCTTTGCTTCCGAAACCATGTTTAATTTATGGTTTCTAACGGGGTTTTTTTTTGTTGAGAAAAACATTTAGGAAATTGTTGGAATCTAAACATGAAAACATGTCAACAATATTTCTCCACTGTAGAAGTCACGCTGAGTGTAATGTTACCATGTAGTGGTGATGAGGTGTTATTTAGTCAAGTGGAGGTTCTGCTTCCTGTTTGATGAGGTGGTTTCTGGTAATAGCTTTGTAATTGTAACCACGATGTTAATATCTCTGTCATTCTAACCATGATGTTAATATCTCTATCATTCTAACCATGATGTTACTATCTCTGTGAATCTAACCATGATGTTACTATCTCTGTCATTCTAACCATGATGTTACTATCTCCGTGAGTCTAACCATGATGTTACTATCTCTGTCATTCTAACCATGATGTTAACATCTCTGTCATTCTAAGCATGATGGTACTATCTCTGTCATTCTAACCATTATGTTAATTTCTTTTTGATTCTAACCATGATGTTACTATCTCTGTCAGTCTAACCATGATGTTACTATCTCTGTCAGTCTAACCATGATGTTAATATCTCTGTCATTCTAACCATGATGCTACTATCTCTGTGAGTCTAACTATGATGTTAATATCTCTGTCATTCTAACCATGATGTTACTATCTCTGTTATTCTAACCATGATGTTAATATCTCTGTCATTCTAACCATGATGTTACTATCTCTGTCATTCTCACCATGAAGTTACTATCTCTGTGAATCTAACCATGATGTGACTATCTCTGTCAGTCTAACCATGATGTTAATATCTCTGTCATTCTAACCATGATGTTAATATCTCTGTCATTCTAACCATGATGTTACTATCTCTGTTATTCTAACCATGATGTTAACATCTCTGTGAGTCTAACCATGATGTTACTATTTCTGTGAGTCTAACTATGATGTTAATATCTCTGTCATTCTAACCATGATGTTACTATCTCTGTGAATCTAACCATGAAGTTAACATCTCTGTCATTCTAACCATGATGTTACTATCTCTGTGAGTCTAACTATGATGTTAATATCTCTGTCATTCTAACCATGATGTTACTATCTCTGTGTGTCCAACCATGATGTTACTTATCTCTCATTCTAACCATGAGGTTAATATCTCTGTCATTCTAACCATGATGTTACTATCTCTGTGAGTCTAACCATGATGTTAACATCTCTCTCATTCTAACCATGATGTTACTATCTCTGTGAGTCTAACCATGATGTTAATATCTCTGTGTGTCCAACCATGATGTTACTATCTCTGTCATTCTAACCATGACGTTACTATCTCTGTCATTCTAACCATGATGTTACTATCTCTGTGAATCTAACCATGATGTTAACATCTCTGTCATTCTAACCATGATGTTACTATCTCTGTGAATCTAACCATGATGTTGCTATCTCTGTCATTCTAACCATGATGTTACTATCTCCGTGAGTCTAACCATGATGTTACTATCTCTGTCATTCTAACCATGATGTTACTATCTCCGTGAGTCTAACCATGATGTTACTATCTCTGTCATTCTAACTATGATGTTAACATCTCTGTCATTCTAACCATGATGTTACTATCTCTGTGAATCTAACCATGATGTTACTATCTCTGTCATTCTAACCATGATGTTACTATCTCCGTGAGTCTAACCATGATGTTACTATCTCTGTCATTCTAACCATGATGTTACTATCTCCGTGAGTCTAACCATGATGTTACTATCTCTGTCATTCTAACCATGATGTTACTATCTCCGTGAGTCTAACCATGATGTTACTATCTCTGTCATTCTAACTATGATGTTAACATCTCTGTCATTCTAACCATGATGTTACTATCTCTGTGAATCTAACCATGATGTTACTATCTCTGTCATTCTAACCATGATGTTACTATCTCTGTCATTCTAACCATGATGTTACTATCTCTGTGAATCTAACCATGATGTTACTATCTCTGTCATTCTAACCATGATGTTACTATCTCTGTGAATCTAACCATGATGTTACTATCTCTGTCATTCTAACCATGATGTTACTATCTCTGTCAGTCTAACCATGATGTTTCTATCTCTGTCAGTCTAACCATGATGTTACTATCTCTGTCATTCTAACCATGATGTTACTATCTCTGTCATTCTAACCATGATGTTACTATCTCTGTCATTCTAACCATGATGTTACTATCTCTGTCAGTCTAACCATGATGTTACTATCTCTGTCATTCTAACCATGATGTTACTATCTCTGTCATTCTAACCATGATGTTACTATCTCTGTCATTCTAACCATGATGTTACTATCTCTGTGAATCTAACCATGATGTTACTATCTCTGTCATTCTAACCATGATGTTACTATCTCTGTGAATCTAACCATGATGTTACTATCTCTGTCATTCTAACCATGATGTTACTATCTCTGTCAGTCTAACCATGATGTTACTATCTCTGTCAGTCTAACCATGATGTTACTATCTCTGTCATTCTAACCATGATGTTACTCTCTCTGTCATTCTAACCATGATGTTACTATCTCTGTCAGTCTAACCATGATGTCACTATCTCTGTCATTCTGACCATGATGTTACTATCTCTGTCATTCTAACCATGATGTTACTATCTCTGTCATTCTAACCATGATGTTACTATCTCTGTCAGTCTAACCATGATGTTACTATCTCTGTCATTCTAACCATGATGTTACTATCTCTGTCATTCTAACCATGATGTTACTATCTCTGTCAGTCTAACCATGATGTCACTATCTCTGTCATTCTAACCATGATGTTACTATCTCTGTCATTCTAACCATGAGGTTAATATCTCTGTCATTCTAACCATGATGTTACTATCTCTGTGAGTCTAACCATGATGTTACTATCTCTGTCATTCTAACCATGATGTTACTATCTCTGTTATTCTAACTATGATGTTAATATCTCTGTCATTCTCACCATGATGTTACTATCTCTGTGAGTCTAACCATGATGTTACTATCTCTGTGTGTCCAACCATGATGTTACTATCTCTCTCATTCTAACCATGATGTTAATATCTCTCTCATTCTAACCATGATGTTAATATCTCTCTCATTCTAACCATGATGTTACTATCTCTCTCATTCTAACCATGATGTTACTATCTCTGTCATTCTAACCATGATGTTACTATCTCTCTCATTCTAACCATAATGTTACTATCTCTGTTATTCTAACCATGATGTTACTATCTCTGTTATTCTAACCATGATGTTACTATCTCTGTGAATCTAACCATGATGTTACTATCTCTCTCATTCTAACCATGATGTTACTATCTCTGTCATTCTAACCATGATGTTACTATCTCTCTCATTCTAACCATGATGTTAACATCTCTCATTCTAACCATGATGTTACTATCTCTGTCATTCTAACCATGATGTTACTATCTCTGTGAGTCTAACCATGATGTTACTATCTCTGTCATTCTAACCATGATGTTACTATCTCTGTGAGTCTAACCATGATGTTAATATCTCTGTGAGTCTAACCATGATGTTAATATCTCTGTCATTCTAACCATGATGTTAACATCTCTGTGAGTCTAACCATGATGTTACTATCTCTGTCATTCTCACCATGAAGTTACTATCTCTCTCATTCTAACCATGATGTTAATATCTCTGTCATTCTAACCATGATGTCACCATCTCTGTCATTCTAACCATGATGTTACTACCTCTGTCATTCTAACCATGATGTCACCATCTCTGTCATTCTGATTTAAAGTGTTTTTGAACCCCCCCATTTTGTTTTTGTCAAAACTCCTCGACTAAATCAGAACTGAAAAACCTTCTGGGTCCACTGACAATGTGAGTTTGATTAATTCCTCCCCCGCTCTCGCTGTTCCCTTCTCAACTAATGTGCACAGCCCAGTCAATCTGTTCAATCTTTTAAAAATTAATTGATTAATTTGTCATAATTCCTGTTTTTTTTGCATCAGATCCTCCAACTACAAATGCAGATAAATACTCTAATCTTCATCGCAAATTGGTTTAAAGATTGAGCCAACTAATTGAATACAGGCATTATTTGACTGAGACATCAGAAGACAATGCCCTGATAATTATAGGTGCGGGTGTTTATAGGCTAGTGCAGACAGACAGGAAGGGATATGTTATAGGCTAGTGCAGACAGACAGGAAGGGATATGTTATAGGCTAGTGCAGACAGACAGGAAGGGATATATTATAGGCTAGTGCAGACAGACAGGAAGGGATATATTATAGGCTAGTGCAGACAGACAGGAAGGGATATGTTATAGGCTAGTGCAGACAGACAGGAAGGGATATATTATAGGCTAGTGCAGACAGACAGGAAGGGATATATTATAGACTAGTGCAGACAGACAGGAAGGGATATATTATAGACTAGTGCAGACAGACAGGAAGGGATATATTATAGACTAGTGCAGACAGACAGGAAGGGATATATTATAGACTAATGCAGACAGACAGGAAGTGATATATTATAGACTAATGCAGACAGACAGGAAGGGATATATTATAGACTAATGCAGACAGACAGGAAGTGATATATTATAGGCTAGTGCAGACAGACAGGAAGGGATATATTATAGACTAGTGCAGACAGACAGGAAGGGATATATTATAGACTAATGCAGACAGACAGGAAGTGATATATTATAGGCTAGTGCAGACAGACAGGAAGGGATATATTATAGACTAGTGCAGACAGACAGGAAGGGATATATTATAGACTAATGCAGACAGATAGGAAGGGATATATTATAGACTAGTGCAGACAGACAGGAAGGGATATATTATAGACTAGTGCAGACAGATTGGAAGGGATATATTATAGACTAATGCAGACAGACAGGAAGGGATATATTATAGGCTAATGCAGACAGATCGGAAGTGATATATTATAGACTAGTGCAGACAGACAGGAAGGGATATATTATAGACTAATGCAGACAGACAGGAAGGGATATATTATAGACTAATGCAGACAGACAGGAAGGGATATATTATAGACTAGTGCAGACAGACAGGAAGGGATATATTATAGACTAATGCAGACAGACAGGAAGGGATATATTATAGGCTAGTGCAGACAGACAGGAAGGGATATATTATAGACTAATGCAGACATATTGGAAGGGATATATTATAGACTAGTGCAGACAGACAGGAAGGGATATATTATAGGCTAGTGCAGACAGACAGGAAGGGATATATTATAGACTAGTGCAGACAGACAGGAGGGGATATATTATAGGCTAGTGCAGACAGACAGGAAGGGATATATTATAGACTAATGCAGACAGACAGGAAGGGATATATTATAGACTAATGCAGACAGATAGGAAGGGATATATTATAGGCTAGTGCAGACAGACAGGAAGGGATATATTATAGACTAGTGCAGACAGACAGGAAGGGATATATTATAGACTAGTGCAGACAGACAGGAAGGGATATATTATAGACTAGTGCAGACAGACAGGAAGGGATATATTATAGACTAGTGCAGACAGATAGGAAGGGATATATTATAGACTAATGCAGACAGACAGGAAGGGATATATTATAGACTAATGCAGACAGATCGGAAGTGATATATTATAGACTAATGCAGACATAAAGGAAGTGATATATTATAGGCTAATGCAGACAGATAGGAAGTGATATATTCTAGGCTAATGCAGACAGATAGGAAGTGATATCTGAAATCTGGAAGTGGATCGTTACTGTGTTGTACGCGTCAGAGAGAGTATTCCTGGGAGGTTATTTGTGAGTCATTTATGTGCTTGGCCATCTCAATACTGCTCTATGCCTGCGTCCCAAATCAAACACTATTTTCCATATAGTGCACTACTTTCGGCCAGGGTTCCGTTTGGATCGCAAGGGTTCCATTTGGGACGCAAGGGTTCCATTTGGGTCGCAAGGGTTCCATTTGGGACGCCAGGGTTCCATTTGGGTCGCAAGGGTTCCATTTGGGTCGCAAGGGTTCCATTTGGGTCGCAAGGGTTCCATTTGGGTCGCCAGGGTTCCATTTGGGTAGCCAGGGTTCCATTTGGTTCGACAGGGTTCCATTTGGGTCGCAAGGGTTCCATTTGGGTAGCCAGGGTTCCATTTGGGTCGCCAGGGTTCCGTTTGGGTCGCAAGGGTTCCATTTGGGACGCCAGGGTTCCATTTGGTTCGACAGGGTTCCATTTGGGACGCAGCTTGTCTGTCAATCATACAGTTTGTTCTCTTCTGTAGTCTGGGACAGATGACATTTCACAGCATCCCTTCTGTCTTGTTTTCTACCTCCATGTTGTTTCAGTGTGTGTGTGTGTGTGTGTGTGTGTGTTGTGTGTGTGTGTGTGTGTGTGTTTGTGTGTGACTCTCCTCTCTCACTGTTTGAGTAAGTAACTGTACCGCATTCCCACGTGAAACAATACTACAGGCTATATGACTGTATTCTATTCTTAAGCAATACGGCACCTCGGGGATTTGTGGTGTATGGCCAATATAGCACGGCTAAGGGCTGTTCTTAAGCACGACGCAACGAGGAGTGCCTAGATAAAGCCCTTAACTGTTGTATATTGGCCATATACTGTACCACAAACCCCGTAGGTGCCTTATTGCTATTATAAACTGGTCAATACACATTATAGAGGAATACTATAGTGTGTAGTATGGTATTCTATAGTATACTACAGTTTACTATATCATGCTATAATAAGTATTGTAGTATTCTATAGTATACTACAGTTTACTATATCATGCTATAATAAGTATTGTAGTATTCTATAGTATACTACAGTTTACTATATCATTCTATAGTAAGTACTGTAATATTCTATAGTATACTACAGTTTACTATATCATACTATAATAAGTACTGTAATATTCTATAGTATACTACAGTTTACTATATCATACTATAATAAGTACTGTAATATTCTATAGTATACTGCAGTTTACTATATAATTCTCTAATAAGTACTGTAGTATTCTATAGTATACCGCAGTTTACTATATCATTCTATAATTAGTACTGTAGTATTCTATAGTATACTGCAGTTTACTTAATCATATTATAATAAGTACTGTAGTATTCTATAGTATACTGCAGTTTACTATATAATTCTATAGTATGTACTGTAGTATTCTATAGTATACTACAGTTTACTAAAGTTTACTTCATCATTCTATAGTAAGTACTGTAGCATTCTATAGTTAATTGTAGTATTTTTTTTTGTTGGTCATTAAGGTTGATTAAGATGTACTGAGAATATCTGCTATCGGCTTCAAGGCATTAAAAATACACCATGTGGGACAAACGAGCTGCAGTGTCTGTGTGTGTGCGTGTGCGTGTGTGTATGTGTGTGTGTGTGTGTGTGTGTGTGTGTGAGTGTGTATGTGTATGTGTGTGTGCGTGTGTATGTGTGCGCACACATGTGTGTGTATGTGTGTGTGCGCGCGTGTGCGTGTGTGTGTGCGCGTGTGCGTGTGTGCGCGCGTGTGCGATGGTACTTGATTTAAGAGACTAGCTCTATCTCCGTAATTAATAGAGGCCCTCAGGCTATCGCTGTATCCAAACGGGGAGAGTCAGGCAGCACACCAATACCAACGCACTGTAGCAGGAACAAATGGCACCCTATTCCCTTCATACTGCACTACCTTTAACCAGGGCCAAGAGGGGCCCTATATAGGAACGAGGGAGCCATTTGGGAGACATACACAGTTCATGGTGGACAAAAATAAACATGAATTTGATACAACCCCCTTTAAAAAAAGTACATATCGAGCCATTGATCAGCAAGCGATGGTTTACAGAAGGCCGAAAGAGTCATTTGATCAGCACAGTTCGTGAAGGACAAAAAATAATTATATGAATTTGATCAAAACCCCTTTTTAAAAAAATAGAAAAAAAATGACGCATCGAGCGATGAATGACGTATCTTCAATCGTGTTGTTTTCCTTGTCAAGTGGAAAGTAGAATGCCATTGAAAGGCAGTGGTGGAAGAAGCCGTGTTGAGGAAGCTACTCTGAAAATACAGTTTACCAAGCCACCAATTGCTTCTCACGGGGACAAGTTCAGCTACACGAAAGAAACCTTTAAGAAAAAACTACGTTTTCTTACCCCAAAAAACGTTACTTAGAGAAAGAGGCTTACTATCTAACTATTTGATCCTCAAGAGACTGTTTATAGAAGGGACTGAGTCATTTGATCTACAAGAGACTGTTTAAAGAAGGGACTGAGTCATTATTACATTTACATTTAAGTCATTTAGCAGACGCTCTTATCAAGAGCGACTTACAAATTGGTGAATTCACCTTCTGACATCCAGTGGAACAGCCACTTTACAATAGTGCATCTAAATCATTTAAGGGGGGGGGGGGTGAGAAGGATTACTTTATCCTATCCTAGAGACTGTTTATAGAAGGGACTGAGTCATTTGATCCTCAAGAGACTGTTTAAAGAAGGGACTGAGTCATTTGATCTACAAGAGACTGTTTAAAGAAGGGCCTGAGTCATTATATCCTCAAGAGACTGTTTATACATTTACATTTACATTTAAGTCATTTAGCAGACGCTCTTATCCAGAGCGACTTACAAATTGGTGAATTCACCTTCTGACATCCAGTGGAACAGCCACTTTACAATAGTGCATCTAAATCATTAAGGGGGGGTGGTGAGAAGGATTACTTATCCTATCCTAGGTATTCCTTGAAGAGGTGGGGTTTCAGGTGTCTCTGGAAGGTGGTGATTGACTCCGCTGTCCTGGCGTCGTGAGGGAGTTTGTTCCACCATTGGGGGGCCAGAGCAGCGAACAGTTTTGACTGGGCTGAGCGGGAACTGTACTTCCTCAATGATAGGGAGGCGAGCAGGCCAGAGGTGGATGAACGCAGTGCCCTTGCTTGGGTGTAGGGCCTGATCAGAGCCTGGAGGTACTGCGGTGCCGTTCCCCTCACAGCTCCGTAGGCAAGCACCATGGTCTTGTAGCGGATGCGAGCTTCAACTGGAAGCCAGTGGAGAGAGCGGAGGAGCGGGGTGACGTGAGAGAACTTGGGAAGGTTGAACACCAGACGGGCTGCGGCGTTCTGGATGAGTTGTAGGGGTTTAATGGCACAGGCAGGGAGCCCAGCCAACAGCGAGTTGCAGTAATCCAGACGGGAGATGACAAGTGCCTGGATTAGGACCTGCGCCGCTTCCTGTGTGAGGCAGGGTCGTACTCTGCGGATGTTGTAGAGCATGAACCTACAGGAACGGGCCACCGCCATGATGTTGGTTGAGAACGACAGGGTGTTGTCCAGGATCACGCCAAGGTTCTTAGCGCTCTGGGAGGAGGACACAATGGAGTTGTCAACCGTGATGGCGAGATCATGGAACGGGCAGTCCTTCCCCGGGAGGAAGAGCAGCTCCGTCTTGCCGAGGTTCAGCTTGAGGTGGTGATCCGTCATCCACACTGATATGTCTGCCAGACATGCAGAGATGCGATTCGCCACCTGGTCATCAGAAGGGGGAAAGGAGAAGATTAATTGTGTGTCGTCTGCATAGCAATGATAGGAGAGACCATGTGAGGTTATGACAGAGCCAAGTGACTTGGTGTATAGCGAGAATAGGAGAGGGCCTAGAACAGAGCCCTGGGGGACACCAGTGGTGAGAGCGCGTGGCGAGGAGACAGATTCTCGCCACGCCACCTGGTAGGAGCGACCTGTCAGGCAGGACGCAATCCAAGCGTGGGCCGCGCCGGAGATGCCCAACTCGGAGAGGGGGAGAGGAGGATCTGATGGTTCACAGTATCGAAGGCAGCCGATAGGTCTAGAAGGATGAGAACAGAGGAGAGAGAGTTAGCTTTAGCAGTGCGGAGCGCCTCCGTGATGCAGAGAAGAGCAGTCTCAGTTGAATGACTAGTCTTGAAACCTAACTGATTTGGATCAAGAAGGTCATTCTGAGAGAGATAGCGGGAGAGCTGGCCAAGGACGGCACGTTCAAGAGTTTTGGAGAGAAAAGAAAGAAGGGATACTGGTCTGTAGTTGTTGACATCGGAGGGATCGAGTGTAGGTTTTTCAGAAGGGGTGCAACTCTCGCTCTCTTGAAGACGGAAGGGACGTAGCCAGCGGTCAGGGATGAGTTGATGAGCGAGGTGAGGTAAGGGAGAAGGTCCCCGGAAATGGTCTGGAGGAGAGAGGAGGGGATAGGGTCGAGCGGGCAGGTTGTTGGGGCGGCCGGCCGTCACAAGAAGGCGAGATTTCATCTGGAGAGAGAGGGGAGAAAGAGGTCAGAGCACAGGGTAGGGCAGTGTGAGCAGAACCAGCGGTGTCGTTTGACTTAGCAAACGAGGATCGGATGTCGTCGACCTTCTTTTCAAAATGGTTGACGGTCATCTGCAGAGAGGGAGGAGGGGGGAGGGAGGGGGAGGAGGATTCAGGAGGGAGGAGAAGGTGGCAAAGAGCTTCCTAGGGTTAGAGGCAGATGCTTGGAATTTAGAGTGGTAGAAAGTGGCTTTAGCAGCAGAGACAGAGGAGGAAAATGTAGAGAGGAGGGAGTGAAAGGATGCCAGGTCCGCAGGGAGGCGAGTTTTCCTCCATTTCCGCTCGGCTGCCCGGAGCTCTGTTCTGTGAGCTCGCAATGAGTCATCGAGCCACGGAGCGGGGAGGGGAGGACCGAGCCGGCCTGGAGGATAGGGGACATAGAGAGTCAAAGGATGCAGAAAGGGAAGAGAGGAGGGTTGAGGAGGCAGAGTCAGGAGAAAGGTTGGAGAAGGTATGAGCAGAGGGAAGAGATGATAGGATGGAAGAGGAAAGAGTAGCGGGGGAGAGAGAGCGAAGGTTGGGACGGTGTGGGAAGTGTTGGATGAGAGCGAGAGGGAAAAGGATACAAGGTAGTGGTCGGAGACTTGGAGGGGAGTTGCAGTGAGGTTAGTGGAAGAACAGCATCTAGTAAAGATGAGGTCGAGCGTATTGCCTGCCTTGTGAGTAGGGGGGGAAGGTGAGAGGGTGAGGTCAAAAGAGGAGAGGAGTGGAAAGAAGGAGGCAGAGAGGAATGAGTCAAAGGTAGACGTGGGGAGGTTAAAGTCGCCCAGGACTGTGAGAGGTGAGCCGTCCTCAGGGAAAGGAGCTTATCAAGGCATCAAGCTCATTGATGAACTCTCCGAGGGAACCTGGAGGGCGATAAATGATAAGAATGTTAAGCTTGAAAGGGCTGGTAACTGTGACAGCATGGAATTCAAAGGAGGCGATAGATAGATGGGTAAGGAGAGAGAGAGAATGACCACTTGGGAGAGATGAGGATCCCGGTGCCACCACCCCGCTGACCAGAAGCTCTCGGGTGTGCGAGAACACGTGGGCGGACGAAGAGAGAGCAGTAGGAGTAGCAGTGTTATCTGTGGTGATCCATGTTTCCGTCAGTGCCAGGAAGTCGAGGGACTGGAGGGAGGCATAGGCTGAGATGAACTCTGCCTTGTTGGCCGCAGATCGGCAGTTCCAGAGGCTACCGGAGACCAGAACTCCACGTGGGTCGTGCGCGCTGGGACCACCAGATTAGGGTGGCCGCGGCCACGCGGTGTGGAGCGTTTGTATGGTCTGTGCAGAGAGGAGAGAACAGGGATAGATAGACACATAGTTAACAGGGTACAGAAGAGGCTACGCTAATGCAAAGGAGATTGGAATGACAAGTGGACTACACGTCTCGAATGTTCAGAAAGTTAAGCTTACGTAGCAAGAATCTTATTGACTAAAATGATTGAAATGATACAGTACTGCTGGAGTAGGCTAGCTGGTAGTGGCTCGATGTTGACACTACACTAATCAAGTCGTTCCGTCGAGTGTAATAGTTTCTACAGTGCTGCTATTCGGGGCTAGCTGGCTAGCTAGCAAGGTTGATTGCGTTCCGTTACTTTAAAAGAACGACATAATAGCTGGCTGGCTAACCTAGAAAATCGCTCTAGGCTACACAATTGTCTTAGATACAAAGACGGCTATGTAGCTAGCTAGCTACGATCAAACAAAACAAACCGTTGTACTGTAATAGTTACTACAGTGCTGCTATTCGGGGCTAGCTGGCTAGCTACGTTAGAAGAACGACAATAGCTGGCCAGCTAACCTAGAAAATCGCTCTAGGCTACACAATTGTCTTAGATACAAAGACGGCTATGTAGCTAGCTAGCTACGATCAAACAAAACAAACCGTTGTACTGTAATAGTTACTACAGTGCTGCTATTCGGGGGCTAGCTGGCTAGCTACGTTAGAAGAACGACAATAGCTGGCCAGCTAACCTAGAAAATCGCTCTAGACTACACAATTGTCTTAGATACAAAGACGGCTATGTAGCTGGCTAGCTACGATCAAACAAATCAAACCGTTGTACTGTAATGAAGTGAAATGAAAATGTGATACTACCTGTGGAGCGACGCGGAATGTTGACCGGGTAGTTGGAGTTCAATTCGGTAGAGGTTGGCTAGTTGTTGGCTAGCTAGCTAGCAGCATTTCCTACGTTAAGGACGACAAATAGCTGGCTAGCTAACCTCGGTAAATTAAGATAATCACTCTAAGTCTACACACTCTAAACTGCACAATTATCTTGGATACGAAGACAACTATGTAGCTAGCTGACACTACGCTAATCGAGTCGTTCAGTTGAGTGTAATAGTTTCTACAGTGCTAGTGGACAGTGGATGTTAGCTAGCTGCTTAGCTAGCTGCTGGGCAGATACGTTAGGATGACGAAATACGATAATTATGCAATTGTCGTTGATACAAAGACGGCTATGTAGCTGGCTAAGAAGAAATTGCTAAGATTAGACAAATCAAACCGTTGTACTATAACGAAATGTAATGAAAAGTTATACTACCTGCGGACCGAAATGTAGATGCGACCGCTCGCTCCAACCGGAACCGGGACTGAGTCATTTGATCCTCAAGAGACTGTTTATAGAAGGGACTGAGTCATTATATCCACAAGAGACTGTTTATAGAAGGGACTGAGTCATTTGGATGGAGACTTTGTTGAGGTTGAGCTGGACAAGATCCAGTATGTAGTCATGTTTTAAGGCGCTGTGTGTGATTTTATGCCAATAGTTTACTAATCTAACCTTCATAAAGGGCAAATCTGTGATATTTATTTATCTTCCCTTGATTTATTCTACAGCCAAACACCACAGTGAACCACTGGAAAGACCGAGCGAGTCAGATAGTCCCATAGCGCAGGCTTCACTTCCCTCACAGATTGACACTACACTGATGACGAACAACAGCTAATCTAACAGACTGGTGTGACTTTGAATTCTAACCCTGTTTAAGCTCCAGACTCCAGAATTGTACTCTTTTGGATTTGTCCGTTTCCTCTGCAGGTCTGTGTGATGAACGACGTGCTGAGTTTAGAGCGATGGTTGTGAGACAAGGTCGGATCCCGGAAAAAAAAAAAAGGAAATCCCAGGTCATAGTGTCTATAATACTGTAAGGGGTTCTTCTACCTAGATCATAGGAAATCCCAGGTCATAGTGTCTATAATACTGTAAGGGGTTCTTCTACCTAGATCATAGGAAATCCCAAGACATAGTGTCTATAATACTGTAAGGGGTTAATCTAGAAGACTATAGTAAATCCCAGGTCATAGTGTCTATAATACTGTAAGGGGTTAATCTAGAAGACTATAGTAAATCCCAGGTCATAGTGTCTATAATACTGTAAGGGGTTCTTCTACCTAGATCATAGTAAATCCCAGGTCATAGTGTCTATAATACTGTAAGGGGTTAATCTAGAAGACTATAGTAAATCCCAGGACATAGTGTCTATAATACTGTAAGGCACATATGTCAGAGTCAAGGCCCGCGGGCCACATCCGGCCCGCGAGAAGGTTTTTTACGGCCCCTGGGATGATCTTGATTTATTATTAGAACCGGCCCGCAGACCGCAGCAAGCCGGCAGCCCGCAGATCTTTTACACGCACCAATACTACATTTCCCACAATGCAACGGTGACGCACCGAGCAGTAGGCTGCTTCATTTCAATATTTATTGGCACAGCAGTCGTCAGCATCACAGTAAAATTAACTTTCAGATACCCATCAAAAATGGCAAAACGGAAGGTGGACACTGAGAACCGGGGGTTTCAAACAAGGTGGGAGTCGGAGTATATGTTCACGGAGGTAGCTGGAAAACCTGTGTGTCTTCTGTGTGGAGAAAGTGTGGCGGTACTGAAAGAGTATAATCTGAGACGACATTATGAAACGAAACACGCGGACAAAAACAAGAATATGGACATGGAACAAAGGCTACAAAAGGCAGAGGAATTAAAACGAGGCCTCAAATCTCGACAGGCTCTGTTCAAAAAAGCCAAATCACAAGGCCAGGCTGCTGTCAAGGCCAGTTTTATTTTGGCAGAAGAGATCGCTAAATCAGCCCGGCCATTTACGGAGGGGATTTCATCAAAAACTGCATGATTAAAGTTTGTGACGAAGTTTGCCCAGAAAAAGGCAACTCTTTTTAAATGTGAGTCTGAGCAGAAACACCATTGCCGAGAGAGTAGACCAGTTGTCCATCAATCTAAAAGAGCAGCTTGTGAAAAAGGGAAAAGATTTCATTGCATATTCCTTGGCTGTGGATGAGAGCACCGACATTTCTGACATTGCCCAGTTGTCAATTTTCATCCGCGGAGTGGACTCCAGCCTAAGCGTGACAGAGGAGTTTTTGGCTTTACGTCCTATGCATGGCACAACTACGGGGCATGATTTGTATGAAGAGGTGTCAAGATGTGTAAATGAGATGGAGCTGCCTTGGGAAAAACTCGTGGGTTTGACAACCGCCTTCTTTCATTTAATGTTCATGTTATGGGGATTTTTATATAAAGGAAATTTGTCTTTTGTGTCTGTTGAAAATTAAAGATTACTGACAGAGCCATAAGAAAATATTGCTTTATTTATCTGATCATATTGGAATATATTTGTTAGGTTTTCAGTAGGTTCAATTAGGTTCACTAGACTATATGCGTCATTTAAAAATTTTTCAATGAACATTCGAACAGTCCGGCCCTCGGCTTGTAGCTAAATTTTTTATTTGGCCCTCCGTCCATTTGACTTTGACACCCCTGCTGTAAGGGGTTCTTCTACCTAGACCATAGTAAATCCCAGGTCATAGTGTCTATAATACTGTAAGGGGTTCTTCTACATAGATCATAGTAAATCCCAGGACATAGTGTCTATAATACTGTAAGGGGTTAATCTAGAAGACTATAGTAAATCCCAGGTCATAGTGTCTATAATACTGTAAGGGGTTAATCTAGAAGACTATAGTAAATCCCAGGTCATAGTGTCTATAATACTGTAAGGGGTTAATCTAGAAGACTATAGTAAATCCCAGGACATAGTGTCTATAATACTGTAAGGGTTAATCTAGAAGACTATAGTAAATCCCAGGACATAGTGTCTATAATACTGTAAGGGGTTAATCTAGAAGACTATAGTAAATCCCAGGTCATAGTGTCTATAATACTGTAAGGGGTTCTTCTACCTAGATCATAGGAAATCCCAGGTCATAGTGTCTACAATAAGCTCACATAGTTGCTGTCACAAACTGCGCTAAAATGCTTTCCCCACATGGTTCCCACATGCTGAGCACTTATTGGCTGCTTTTCCTTCATTCTGCAGTCTGACTCATCCCAAACCATCTCAATTTGGTTGAGGTCGGGTGATTGTGGAGGCCAGGTCATCTGATGCAGCACTCCATCACTCTCCTTGGACAAATAGCCCTTTCACAGCCTGGAGGTGTGTTGGGTCAGTGACCTGTAGAAAAACAAATGATAGTTCCACTAAGCCCAAACCAGATGGGATGG
>NW_027011574.1:17500-22500 GCF_036934945.1 Oncorhynchus masou masou | reverse complement strand
GGGTCTGACCAGGGGACTGACCAGGGGACTGACCAGGTGACTGACCAGGGGACTGACCAGGGGACTGACCAGGGGACTGACCAGGGGACTGACCAGGTGTGGGGACTGACCAGGGGACTGACCAGGTGTGGGGTCTGACCAGATGTGGGGACTGACCAGGGGACTGACCAGGTGTGGGGACTGACCAGGGGACTGACCAGGGGACTGACCAGGGGACTGACCAGGGGACTAACCAGGTGTGGGGACTGACCAGGGGACTGACCAGGGGACTGACCAGGTGTGGGGTCTGACCAGGGGACTGACCAGGGGACTGACCAGGTGACTGACCAGGGGACTGACCAGGTGTGGGGACTGACCAGGTGTGGGGACTGACCAGGGGACTGACCAGGGGACTGACCAGGTGTGGGGTCTGACCAGATGTGGGGACTGACCAGGGGACTGACCAGGTGTGGGGACTGACCAGGGGTCTGACCAGGTGTGGGGTCTGACCAGGTGACTGACCAGGGGACTGACCAGGTGTGGGGACTGACCAGGGGACTGACCAGGTGTGGGGTATGACCAGGTGACTGACCAGGGGACTGACCAGGGGTCTGACCAGGGGACTGACCAGGGGACTGACCAGGGGACTGACCAGGGGACTGACCAGGTGTGGGGACTGACCAGGGGACTGACCAGGTGTGGGGTCTGACCAGGGGACTGACCAGGTGTGGGGTCTGACCAGGTGTGGGGTCTGACCAGGGGACTGACCAGGGGACTGACCAGGTGTGGGGTCTGACCAGGGGACTGACCAGGGGACTGAACAGGTGTGGGGACTGACAAGGGGACTGACCAGGTGTGGGGACTGACCAGGGGACTGACCAGGTGTGGGGACTGACCAGAGGACTGACCAGGGGACTGACCAGATGTGGGGACTGACCAGGGGACTGACCAGATGTGGGGACTGACCAGAGGACTGACCAGGGGACTGACCAGGGGACTGACCAGGGGACTGACCAGGGGACTGACCAGGTGTGGGGACTGACCAGGTGTGTGGACTGACCAGGTGTGGGGACTGACCAGGGGACTGACCAGGGTGTTCCATGTCGTT
Organism: Oncorhynchus masou masou; assembly: GCF_036934945.1. NCBI lineage: Eukaryota > Metazoa > Chordata > Actinopteri > Salmoniformes > Salmonidae > Oncorhynchus > Oncorhynchus masou. The sequence continues at coordinate 21,413 of NW_027011574.1, read as the reverse complement.
CTCCTCCTCAGTTGTCCAGTGTTGGTGATCGACCCACTGACTGACCAGGCTGTTCCATGTGTTTCTCCTCCTCAGTTGTTGGTGATCGACCCCTGGAGTCACTTCTTCTTCTTGTTTTTAGCTGATGGGAACCCGGTCGTCTGCAGCAATAGAACCATCCGTGACAAGAACCGACAAGTCTGTCTGTTTGTGGCCCGGCCCATTAGCTTGCAACGATTCTTCTTCTCTTTGTTCTTCTATTTCTTCTTCTCTTTCCTCTTCTCTTTCTTCTTCTTCTCTTTCTTCTTCTCTTTCTTCTTCTCTTTCTACTTCTCTTTCTTCTTCTCTTTCTTCTTTTCTGTCTTCTTCTCTTTCTTCTTCTCTTTCTTCTTCTCTTTCTTCTTCTCTTTCTTCTTCTCTTTCTTCTTCTCTTTCTTCTTCTCTTCCTTCTTCTCTTTCTTCTTCTCTTTCTTCTTCTCTTTCTTCTTCTCTTCCTTCTTCTCTTTCTTCTTCTCTTTCTTCTTCTCTTTCTTCTTCTCTCGTCAACAAGCTGTTTTCGCCCACAAGACTGTCGCTGACTGGATATTTTTTTTTGGGGGGGGGGGGGGTTTGTCGCACCGTACTGTTTCTGAGGTACTGGAACCAGTGTGCCTGGCACCGACGGTCCACTCTGACATTTCACTCATTTTGCCCCTTTTAGTGTTCAATCCAACAGTAACTGAATGCCTTGATGTCTGCTTGCTTTATACAGCACGAGACTCATTGTCTTACAGGAGCGATCCATTATCCTGAATGGGGTGGTGTACCTAATAAACTGTCCCGGTGAGTGCATGTGATCGTATACAAATGTAAGCGAAGGTTTTGAAATTATTATTTTAGTGAAATATGATATTTGTTTGGGCTTCTTTACGGTCAATTTGCAGTCTACAAATGATTTGTGAGAATGTTCCGGATCCCTGACCATCTGCTCTAGAATACATCATCTCGCGGCTGAATCTAGTGGATGATTCCTTGCTCTATGGACTCTTATCAAAAGTAGTGAACGATATAGAGAATAGAGAGCCATTTGGGACTCAGCCAGAGAGACAGAGGGCTGGACGGTGCTGTCTGCTCACCAGGCTGTGATATTAAACACACGTTCAGAGAGCCAGAGAGAGACAGAGGGCCAGAGAGACAGAGAGACAGAGAGAGACAGAGAGAGACAGAGAGAGACAGAGAGACAGAGAGAGACAGAGAGACAGAGAGAGACAGAGAGACAGAGAGAGACAGAGAGACAGAGAGAGACAGAGAGAGAGACAGAGAGACAGAGAGACAGAGAGACAGAGAGAGAGACAGAGAGACAGAGAGACAGAGAGACAGAGAGACAGAGAGAGAGAGAGAGAGACAGAGAGACGGAGAGAGACAGAGAGACAGAGAGAGAGAGAGAGAGAGAGAGAGACAGAGAGACAGAGAGACAGAGAGACAGAGAGAGAGAGAGAGACAGAGAGAGACAGAGAGACAGAGAGACAGAGAGAGAGAGAGAGAGAGAGAGACAGAGAGACAAAGAGAGACAGAGAGACAGAGAGAGAGAGAGAGAGAGAGAGACAGAGAGACAGAGAGACAGAGAGAGACAGAGAGACAGACAGAGAGACAGAGAGAGACAGAGAGACAGAGAGAGACAGAGAGACAGAGACAGAGAGACAGAGAGAGAGACAGAGAGACAGAGAGAGACAGAGAGACAGAGAGAGACAGAGAGAGACAGAGAGACAGAGAGAGAGAGAGAGAGACAGAGAGACAGAGAGACAGAGAGACAGAGAGACAGAGAGAGACAGAGAGAGACAGAGAGACAGAGAGAGACAGAGAGAGAGAGAGAGAGAGAGAGACAGAGAGACAGAGAGAGAGAGAGAGAGAGAGAGAGACAGAGGGCTGGACGGTGCTGTCTGCTCACCATGCTGTGATATTAAACACACCTTCCACCTCACTGGACCCTCTGTTTGCCGGACCACGTAGAAATATAATGTCCAGAGCCTCCAGACAGGGCCATGCCATTGGAAGCAGCATCCGGGACTAATCTGTAACAGTCTTTCTACGTGGCATCCTGAGACTAACAGCCAATAGAGGCCCAGTCCTGATCTGACCTTGACGTTGTTACTGTTTTTAAACATCTGTCCTAAACAACACATTGACCGTGTCCTTAAAACAGCCACCTATTCCCTAGAGAGTTACTGTTTTTAAACATCTGTCCTAAACAACACATTGACCGTGTCCTTAAACGGCCACCTATTCCCTAGAGAGTTACTGTTTTTAAACATCTGTCCTAAACAACACATTGACCATGTCCTTAAAACAGCCACCTATTCCCTAGATAGTTACTGTTTTTAAACATCTGTCCTAAACAACACATTGTCCGTGTCCTTAAACGGCCACCTAATCCCTAGAGAGTTACTGTTTTTAAACATCTGTCCTAAACAACACATTGTCCGTGTCCTTAAACGGCCACCTATTCCCTAGATAGTTACTGTTTTTAAACATCTGTCCTAAACAACACATTGACCGTGTCCTTAAACGGCCACCTATTCCCTAGAGAGTTACTGTTTTTAAACATCTGTCCTAAACAACACATTGACCGTGTCCTTCAAACGGCCACCTATTCCCTAGAGAGTTACTGTTTTTAAACATCTGTCCTAAACAACACATTGACCGTGTCCTTCAAACGGCCACCTATTCCCTAGAGAGTTACTGTTTTTAAACATCTGTCCTAAACAACACATTGTCCGTGTCCTTAAACGGCCACCTATTCCCTAGATAGTTACTGTTTTTAAACATCTGTCCTAAACAACACATTGACCGTGTCCTTAAAACGGCCACCTATTCCCTAGAGAGTTACTGTTTTTAAACATCTGTCCTAAACAACACATTGACCGTGTCCTTCAAACGGCCACCTATTCCCTAGAGAGTTACTGTTTTTAAACATCTGTCCTAAACAACACATTGACTGTGTCCTTCAAACGGCCACCTATTCCCTAGAGACTGCACCTGTTATGTCCAGAGCCCTACGCTACGTAGGGAGGAGAGTGACCCTGTTATGACCAGAGCCCTACGCTACGTAGGGAGGAGAGTGACCCTGTTATGACCAGAGCCCTACGCTACGTAGTGAAGAGACTGCACCTGTTATGAACAGAGCCCTACGCTACGTAGGGAAGAGAGTGACCCTGTTATGACCAGACCCCTACGCTACGTAGGGAAGAGAGTGACCCTGTTATGACCAGAGCCCTACGCTACGTAGGGAAGAGACTGCACCTGTTATGACCAAAGCCCTACGCTACGTAGGGAAGAGAGTGACCCTGTTATGACCAGAGCCCTACGCTACTTAGGGAAGAGAGTGACCCTGTTATGACCAGAGCCCTACGCTACTTAGGGAAGAGAGTGACCCTGTTATGACCAGAGCCCTACGCTACGTAGGGAAGAGACTGCACCTGTTATGACCAGAGCCCTATGCTAAGTAGGGAAGAGACTGCACCTGTTATGACCAGAGCCCTACGCTACGTAGGGAAGAGAGTGACCCTGTTATGACCAGAGCCCTACGCTACTTAGGGAAGAGAGTGACCCTGTTATGACCAGAGCCCTACGCTACGTAGGTAAGAGAGTGCACCTGTTATGTCCAGAGCCCTACGCTACGTAGGGAAGAGAGTGACCCTGTTATGACCAGAGCCCTACGCTACGTAGGGAAGAGACTACACCTGTTATGACCAGAGCCCTACGCTACGTAGGGAAGAGAGTGACCCTGTTATGACCAGACCCCTACGCTACGTAGGGAAGAGAGTGACCCTGTTATGACCAGACCCCTACGCTACGTAGGGAAGAGAGTGACCCTGTTATGACCAGAGCCCTACGCTACGTAGGGAAGAGACTGCACCTGTTATGACCAGAGCCCTACGCTACGTAGGGAAGAGAG
>NW_027011574.1:0-12500 GCF_036934945.1 Oncorhynchus masou masou | reverse complement strand
TAAACTCATAGAGTTCGACAAGCTACTAAGGCGAGGTCACAAATACAATATAAAGCCCATGTATATTGCAACACAACGATATATTAATTTAATAAAATACACATTATAGCTCTTGTACATGTAACAATTTGGCTCAAATGCACAGAAATTGCAGATTTAAAAAAAAAAAAAAAAAAAAAATAAGTCAATCTTTTTTTGTTTGTTGATGTTAAAACACATTAAATTGGATACATTGTTGGACATTTAATGATATTGTGTAATAGGCAGGTGGAGGGACTGTTGGGTTTTTCTTTGAAACAGTCGCAGCGGCCCGGTGTCCTTTAGTGTCGTTTTGAATAAATATCTCCAACTTGTCAACTTCACCTCAACTTCAGGACATCGTTTTTCTTTCAGATTTTTTTCTTCTTAAGTTTTTTTTTTATTGTTTTTTTTTTTTACAAAATGTATAAATATTTTTTTTTTATGGGGGGAATATGGACACTATACATAAAATTGAGAGTACATATATTAATCTGTATGATTTCTATAGATATATCTTTTCACAGTTGAAGGAAAAAACAATATCCCCCTTTAGTAAAGGATTGTGATCGCTGAAGAACGGGAGGCCTGTGACAAGTAGACTCCACTATACAGGAACAGGAGCTGATGGCACAGTTTGATGAGGCGCTTACATCTCATGTGTGTACACAGCGTGGTCGTGTGTGTACAGTGTGTGTACGTGGTGTGTGTGTGTGTGTGTGTCTGTGTGTGTTAGACTTCCCAGTCTGGAATGTTCCGTGAATAATGATATAGAAGCACATGGTTTCACAGGTGACTATAAAGAACAGGATGAGGACAGGTGAGATATGCTGACACATTTTAGAACCCCACCTCCCCCTCCCTGACCCCACCGACCCCTCCCTGACCCCACCGACCCCCCCCCCCATACCCCTGAATGACCAACCTGTTTAAGATACGGTTTTCCTTTTGCACTTTTAAACATCAATATTAAAACAGTTTAGAGACGTGTTTTGTCTCTCTCTCTCCGCAGGTCGTCTGGTCAGAACCAAACCAAAGTTCAGGTCGGGAACCAACTCTGTCTGCTCTTCCGGGTCCCTGACTCTCAGGACCTGTCCTCCGATTGTCATGATAGACCATTATAATAATACTCCCAGAAGCCACTTCACGTAAGCAACACACACACACACACAAACAGATGTGTAAGCTTGTCCTAGCAAAGGAAAGAGCATGAACACACATTAACAATGAGCTGGTGGCCACTTGGATTAAAAGCTTGCAGGGAGCCAGACAGAAGCTGCTCATTCCTGTCATTCCCAAAGAATCACATTAACAATGAGCTTGTGGCCACTTGGATTAAAAGCTTGCAGGGAGCCAGACAGAAAGTGCCCAGCATTCTGTCATTCCCAAAGAATCACAAAAAGAGTCAAAGAAGTTCAACACAATTCAGCGGTCCATGTTTCAGTCCTTCTGAATTCAGCTGTCCTCGTTTCAGTCCTTCTGAATTCAGCGGTCCATGTTTCAGTCCTTCTGAATTCAGCTGTCCTCATTTCAGTCCTTCTGAATTCAGCTGTCCATGTTTCAGTCCTTCTGAATTCAGCGGTCCATGTTTCAGTCCTTCTGAATTCAGCTGTCCATGTTTCAGTCATTCTGAATTCAGCTGTCCTCATTTCAGTACTTCTGAATTCAGCTGTCCATGTTTCAGTCCTTCTGAATTCAGCTGTCCATGTTTCAGTCCTTCTGAATTCAGCTGTCCATGTTTCAGTCCTTCTGAATTCAGCGGTCCATGTTTCAGTCCTTCTGAATTCAGCTGTCCATGTTTCAGTCCTTCTGAATTCAGCTGTCCTCATTTCAGTACTTCTGAATTCAGCTGTCCATGTTTCAGTCCTTCTGAATTCAGCTGTCCATGTTTCAGTCCTTCTGAATTCAGCTGTCCATGTTTCAGTCCTTCTGAATTCAGCTGTCCATGTTTCAGTCCTTCTGAATTCAGCTGTCCATGTTTCAGTCCTTCTGAATTCAGCGGTCCATGTTTCAGTCCTTCTGAATTCAGCTGTCCATGTTTCAGTCCTTCTGAATTCAGCTGTCCATGTTTCAGTCCTTCTGAATTCAGATGTCCATGTTTCTATGGCGATATCGACAGGGAGAAGTCCAACACATGGTCCTTCCATAGTTCCAAGTCGAGGTTAACGATAAGGTCATGTTGACGGCCAGCAACAGTGTTCTGTTTGTTGTTTAGATGGCGGTGGCAGTCTTAGGGCTGAGAGTATCCTTCCTGCCCAAATCCCTCTCTCTCTCTCTCTCTCTCTCTCTCTGTCTCTCTCTCTCTCTCTTTCTACCCTGTGTATCACTTTCTTCTGAGAGTGCCGGGTGGCTGTCTCGCTGCCTCTGCAGTCCTGCAGCAGTTTGTCGATGTCTCTGACCACCTGGTCTGCACGACCCCGTCCCGCTCCAGCCCCCTCCGTGGATCCCCCGTCCATTTCCAGACCACAGTCCATCTCTGTTCCCACCCCAGCCTCCTGGCTGATTCGGGACCGGGCCTCCGCTGGGAACCTTGGCCACCGGGTCGCAGGAAAGAGAAGGGTAGGCTGGGTGTCCCGGGGGTAGTCCTGGGCCGCGGGGGCCGTAGTGATGGGGGAGACCTGGGTCTCTGCTCTGTTTGTTGGGAGTGGTACTGCCCGTCGGGGGGGGCCAGAGCAATAGTGGCTGGGGGAGGTTTGGTCTCGGCTCCGTCTGCGGGGATTTGGTGGAGGAGGCACAGGGGGAGTTGTTAGAGGAGGAGCAGCCTTTAGTGGGGGAGTTGGAGGCTGAGGGGAGCTCCTGGAGAAGCGGAGACAAGGCTCTCTTGGCCTTCAGGTAAGGCTTGACGTTAGCCACTAAAATGGTGTGGTCCCGACGCTCCTTCCCGAAGGTGCAGAAGGTTTTCTTCCCGTTGGGGTTGACGGTCTCGTAGGCTTCTGTGGTCTCCATGACAGCCTCCATCCCCGCGGGGACGAACAGGTTGTTGCGGTAGTCCACGCCCTCTGCCTGGTTGGCTCCTCCCCTCCCCCGCCCCTCCCGCCGGGAACTGGAGGCATCCAGCAGCGGTCGGAGTGGCCGAGGACTCTGCACTCCTCTGTGCAATTAACACAGTCTTCTTCTGCAGGGAGAAGTAGAGGAGAATGAGAGAGACAGTTAGTTGTGCATTGTGATGATTAACAGCTATCTTTCTGAGAGTCTATCAATTCATACACGTAGTCTGTTTGTCACTGTCCTAACTAGAGGGAGCCTGGGAAGTGAGCCTGTAGTGTTGGAGTGATCCAACTGTGTGGACATGAAAGGCTGCACACACACACACACACACACACACACACACACACACACACACACACACACACACACACACACACACACACACACACACACACACACACACACACACACACACACACACACACACACACACACACACACACACACACACACACACACACACACCACGCTGCAGTGCCTGATCCATTTGCCACAGCATCAATACCAGGCTTCCATAATAATCCACAGAGAGAGGGTTTGTCTGAAAAGAGATGAAAGACTGAGAGGACACACACACATACAAACACACAGACAGACACACAGACAGAGGGAAAATGCACATGGCGCTTGGCGAGGCTACTGGCTGGGACTGCCCAGGGAGGACTTCAAAGCTCAGTGACATACATTTCTGATATGGTGCCTGGCCTTGGCCAAAACTGAACTGTTGGTGTTGGCCTCTCCTCTCCCTCTCTCTCCTCTCCTCCTCCTCTCCTCTCCCTCTCCCCCTCCCCCCCTCCCCTCCCCCTCCCCTCCCTCCCCCTCCTCCCCTCCCCCTCCCTCCCCTCTCCCCCTTCTCCTCTCCTCTCCCCTCCCCTCCCTCCCCCTCCCCTCCCCTCCCCCTCCCTCCCCTCCCCTCCCCCTCCCTCCTCTCCCTCTCCTCCTCCCTCTCTCTCCTCTCCTCTCCTCTCCCTCTCCTCCTCTCCCTCTCTCCTCTCCCCTCTCCTCTCTCTCCTCTCCTCTCCTCCCCTCTCCTATCCCCCTCCTATCCTCTCCCTCTCCTCTCCCCTCTCCCTCCTATCCCCCTCCTCTCCCTCCTCTCCTCTCCTCTCTCCTCTCCCTCTCTCTCCCTCTCCTCTCCCTCCCTCCTCTCCCTCCTCCTATCCCTCTCCTCCTCCTCTCTCCTCTCCTCTCCCCTCTCCCCTCCTCCTCTCCCTCTCCCTCTCCTCTCCTCTCCTCTCCTCTCCTCTCTATTTACCCCCTCAGTGGGGTATTTTGAGCTACTCCAAGCTGTGTGTGTGTGTGTGTGTGTGTGTGTGTGTGTGTGTGTGTGTGTGTGTGTGTGTGTGTGTGTGTGTGTGTGTGTGTGTGTGTGTGTGTGTGTGTGTGTGTGTGTAGGGGGGATGACAACATATAGAATGAGAAAGTGGGAGAGAGAGAGAGAAAGCCGCAAGATTTGTGACCTGTTGCCACGAGAAAAGGGCAACCAGTGAAGAACAAACACCGTTGTAAACACAACCCATATTTATGTTCATTTATTTTCCCTTTTGTACTTTAACTATTTGCACATCATAACAACACTGTAAATATATATAATATGACATTTTAAATGTCTTTTGGAACTTTTGTGAGTTTTTATAGTTTATTTCACTTGTATTTATTATCTACTGCACTAACTTTGGCAATGTGAACATATGTTTTCCATGCCAATAAAGTTCTTAAATTGAAATTGAAAAAGTGACACATGTCAGGTTTGCTGAGTTAACCTCAGTTCCTCGTCTGAGGTTGTTATCTGTTGATATGGTGTTAATTAACACCCAAACCTGCCAGCCAGACAGCCAACCAGCTCGCCAATTAACACCATTGATTAGACACATCACTTCCTCTTCCTCTCCAAAAACAGAGCCAGGGAATAAACACATTTTATCATATTTTGTGCATATTATTGTTCCTTATTTAGTGAAACACATGCACTCTATATTTCACTAATTACGTGTTTGAGAAAGGTGTTGTGAGAAACTTGTAATTCAATGCTAGATTATAATCCTGAGAGACAGTTATTTTCTCCAACTAAAAATACCTTCATCCTTCTAGGGATTGTCATTGTCCCACATGGCACCCTATTCCCTACATAGTGCACTACTTTTGACAAGGACCCAATAGTGCACGAAGCATACGGAATAGGGTGACAATTAGGGAAAGATTCTCGGGGGATGTTGAAGAATCGGAACAGAGGTGTTCCAACGTTCTGGGTTCTGAGTTCTAGTGGGCTGTTGTTCCATTGTTGCCGTGTCACAGAAGTAGCTGATTCTGCAGCCCCGCAAACAAGTGCAGGAGAGGGAGAGAAAGAGAGAAAGACAAATATATATATATATATATATAGAGAGAGAGAGAGCAAGAGAGCGAGAGAGAGGAGAGAGAGGAGAGAAAGACAAATATATATATAGAGAGAGAGAGAGCAAGAGAGCAAGAGAGGAGAGAAAGAAAGAGAAAGAGAGAGAGAGAGAGAGAGAGAGAGAGAGAGAGAGAGAGAGAGAGAGAGAGAGAGAGAGAGAGAGAGAGAGAGAGAGAGAGAGAGAGAGAGAGAGAGAGAGAGAGAGAGAGAGAGAGAATAAACTCCCATATCTACTGGGTGAAATACCACAGTGTGCCATTACAGCAGCAAGATGTGGAAGGACCCAAGTGCCTCAAGAAAAGGTCAACCAGTGAAGAACAAACACCATTGTAAATACAAACTATATTTGTTTATTTATTTTCCTTTTGTATTATAACTATTTGTACATTGTTACAACACTGTATATAGACATAATATGACAATTGAAACATCTTTATTCCTTTGTAACTTCTGTGGGAGTGTAATGTTTACTGTTCATTTGGACTGTTTATTTTTCTTTTTTGTTTATTATCTACTTCACTTGTTTTGGCCCAATGTTAACATATGTTTCCCATGCCGAAACCCTTTGAATTGAAATGAGAGAGAGAAAGAGAAAGAGAGAGAGAGAAAGAGAGAGAAAGAGAGAGAAAGAGAGAGAGAGAGAAAGAGAGAGAGAGAGAAAGAGAGAGAGAGAGAGAGAGAGAGAATGCAAAAGAGAGAGAGAGAGAGAGAGAGAGAGAGAGAGAGAGAGAGGCTGGGTATGTACATAGTCAATGGTAGGCTTCGAGGGGACTCCTATGGTAGGTACACCTATAGCTCATCTCTTGGCAGTAGTACTGTAGACTACTTTATCACTGACCTCAACCCAGAGTCTCTCAGAGCGTTCACAGTCAGCCCACTGACACCCCTATCAGACCACAGCAAAATCACAGTCTACCTAAACAGAGCAATACTCAATCATGAGGCATCAAAGCCAAAGGAACTGAGTCACATTAAGAAATGCTATAGATGGAAGGAATGCAGTTTGGAAACCTACCAAAAAACAATTAGGCAACAACAAATTCAATCCCTTTTAGACAATTTCTGGGTAAAACGTTCCACTGTAATAGTGAAGGTGTAAACTTGGCAGTAGAAAATCTTAACAGTATATTTGACCTCTCCAGCTTCCCTATCAAATCTAAAAATCTCAAATAGAAAACCGAAGAAAAATTAACAACAATGACAAATGGTTTGATGAAGAATGCAAAATTCTAAGAAAGAAATTGAGAAACCTGTCCAACCAAAAACATAGAGACCCGGAAAACCTGAGTCTACGCCTTCACTATGGTGAATCACTAAAACAATACAGAAATACACTACGGAAAAAGAAGGAACAGCATGTCAGAAATCAGCTCAATGTAATTGAAGAATCCATAGACTCTAACCACTTCTGGGAAAATTGGAAAACACTAAACAAACAACAACACGAAGAATTATCTATCCAAAATGGAGATGTATGGGTAAACCACTTCTCCAATCTTTTGGCTCTATAACAAAGAATAAAGAGCAAAAACATATACATGATCAAATACAGATCTTAGAATCAACTATTAAAGACTACCAGAACCCACTGGATTCTCCAATAACATTGAATGAGTTACAGGACAAAATAAAAACCCTCAAACCCAAAAAGGCCTGTGGTGTTGATGGTATCCTCAATGAAATTATCAAATATACAGACAACAAATTCCAATTGGCTATACTAAAACTCTTTAACATCATCCTTAGCTCTGGCATCTTCCCAATATTTGGAACCAAGGACTGATCACCCCAATCCACAAAAATGGAGACAAATTTGACCCCAATAACTACCGTGGAATATGTGTCAACAGTAACCTTGGGAAAATCCTCTGCATTATCATTAACAGCAGACTCGTACACTTCCTCAATGAAAACAATGTACTGAGCAAATGTCAAATTGGCTTTTTACCAAATTACCGTACAACAGACCATGTATTCACCCTGCACACCCTAATTGACAACCAAACAAACCAAAACAAAGGCAAAGTCTTCTCATGCTTTGTTGATTTCAAAAAAGCCTTCGACTCAATTTGGCATGAGGGTCTGCTATACAAACTGATGGAAAGTGGTGTTGGGGGTAAAACATACGACATCATAAAATCCATGTACACAAACAACAAGTGTGCGGTTAAAATTGGCAAAACACACACATTTCTTCACACAGGGTCGGGGTTAGACAGGGATGCAGCTTAAGCCCCACCTCTTCAACATATATATCAACGAACCGCGCGGGCACTAGAAAAGTCTGCAGCACCCGGCCTCACCCTACTAGAATCTGAAGTCAAATGTCTGCTGTTTGCTGATGATCTGGTGCTTCTGTCACCAACCAAGGAGGGCCTACAGCAGCACCTAGATCTTATGCACAGATTCTGTCAGACCTGGGCCCTGACAGTAAATCTCAGTAAGACCAAAATAATGGTGTTCCAAAAAGGTCCAGTCACCAGGACCACAAATACAAATTCCATCTAGACACTGTTGCCCTAGAGCACACAAAACTATACATACCTTGGCCTAAACATCAGCGCCACAGGTAACTTCCACAAAGCTGTGAACGATCTGAGAGACAAGGCAAGAAGGGCATTCTATGCCATCAAAAGGAACATAAATTTCAACATACCAATTAGGATTTGGCTAAAAATACTTGAATCAGTCATAGAGCCCATTGCCCTTTATGGTTGTGAGGTCTGGGGTCCGCTCACCAACCAAGACTTCACAAAATGGGACAAACACCAAATTGAGACTCTGCACGCAGAATTCTGCAAAAATATCTCAGTGTACAACGTAGAACACCAAATAATGCATGCAGAGCAGAATTAGGCCGATACCCACTAATTATCAAAATCCAGAAAAGAGCAGTTAAATTCTATAACCACCTAAAGGAAGCGATTCCCAAACCTTCCACAACAAAGCCATCACCTACAGAGAGATGAACCTGGAGAAGAGTCCCTAAGCAAGCTGGTCCTGGGGCTCTGTTCACAAACACACCCTACAGAGCCCCAGGACAGCAGCACAATTAGACCCAACCAAATCATGAGAAAACAAAAAGATAATTACTTGACACATTGGAAAGAATTAACAAAAAACAGAGTAAACTAGAATGCTATTTGGCCCTACACAGAGAGTACACAGCGGCAGAATACCTGACCACTGTGACTGACCCAAAATTAAGGAAAGCTTTGACTATGTACAGACTCAGCGAGCATAGCCTTGCTATTGAGAAAGGCCGCCGTAGGCAGACATGGCTCTCAAGAGAAGACAGGCTATGTGCTCACTGCCCACAAAATGAGGTGGAAACTGAGCTGCACTTCCTAACCTCCTGCCCAATGTATGACCATATTAGAGAGACATATTTCCTCAGATTACACAGATCCACAAAGAATTCGAAAACAAATCCAATTTTGAAAACTCCCATATCTACTGGGTGAAATTCCACAGTGTGCCATCAGAGCAGCAAGATTTGTGACCTGTTGCCACGAGAAAAGGGCAACCAGTGAAGAACACGCACCATTGTAAATACAACACATATCTATGCTTATTTATTTTATCTTGTGTCCTTTACCATTTGCACATTGTAAAAAACACTGTATATATATATATATATATAATATGCCATTTGTAATGTCTTTATTGTTTTGAAACTTCTGTATGTGTGATGTCTACTGTTAATTTTTATTGTTTATTTCACTTTATATATTATATACCTTACTTGCTTTGGCAATGTTAACACATGTTTCCCATGCCAATAAAGCCCCTTGAATTGAATTGAATTGAGAGACAACAAACTAAAACCCACATCAGATGAAAGCTTGTAGGGGAATTCTCCCTGCTAGGGGCCTAATAAACGCTGATGAGCTGAGACAGCAGCTATGTGGACGCTGTGGGAAGCTATGACTGTGTCTGACGTCACAACAGCTACTATTAAGTAACCATTCTATAGTAAAGTCCCATTCAGTTCTGAATCACCCTCCTAACCCAAAATAAAGGAGCCAATTAAAGTGACCTAACAAGACACTAACTGCTACTATTAGCCAGTGTACAGTCCTGTTCAGTGGTCCAGTGACTCACCCTCCTTTACCCCAACTAAAGGAGGTGGGATGTTATAACAGAGTATTAAACAGGTACTCTACTAGTTATACCAGAGTATTAACCAGGAACTATACTAGTTATAACATAGTATTAGCCAGGAACTATACTAGTTATACCAGAGTATTAAACAGGAACTCTACTAGTTATAACAGAGTATTAAACAGGAAATCTACTAGTTATAACAGAGGATTAACCAGGAACTATACTAGTTATACCAGAGTATTAACCAGGAACTCTACTAGTTATACCAGAGTATTAACCAGGAACTCTACTAGTTATAACAGAGTATTAAACAGGAACTCTACTAGTTATACCAGAGTATTAACAGGGAACTCTACTAGTTATACCAGAGTATTAACCAGGAACTCTACTAGTTATAACAGAGTATTAATCAGGTACTCTACTAGTTATAACAGGATGATAACTAGGAACTCTACTAGTTATAACAGAGTATTAACCAGGAACTCTACTAGTTATACCAGAGTATTAACCAGGAACTCTACTAGTTATAACAGAGTATTAACCAGGAACTCTACTAGTTATAACAGAGGATTAACCAGGAACTCTACTAGTTATAACAGAGTATTAAACAGGAACTATACTAGTTATAACAGAGTATTAAACAGGAACTATACTAGTTATACCAGAGTATTAACCAGGAACTCTACTAGTTATAACAGAGTATTAACCAGGAACTATACTAGTTATAACAGAGGATTAACCAGGAACTATACTAGTTATAACAGAGTATTAACCCTGAACTACAAGTTATAACATAGTATTAGCCAGGAACTATACTAGTTATAACAGAGTATTAATCAGGAACTCTACTAGTTATACCAAAGTATTAATCAGGAACTCTACTAGTTATACCAGAGTATTAACCAGGAACTCTACTAGTTATAACAGAGTATTAACCAGGAACTATACTAGTTATAACAGAGGATTAACCAGGACCTCTACTAGTTATACCAGCGTATTAACAAGGAACTCTACTAGTTATACCAGCGTATTAACCAGGAACTCTACTAGTTATACCAGAGTATTAACCAGGAACTCTACTAGTTATACCAGAGTATTAACCAGGAACTCTACTAGTTATACCAGCATATTAATCAGGAACTCTACTAGTTATAACAGAGTATTAACCAGGAACTCTACTAGTTATACCAGAGTATTAACCAGGAACTCTACTAGTTATACCAGAGTATTAACCAGGAAGCAGCCGGAAGGATTACATAAGTAAGTAACAACAAACTCACATGAAATGTGAGGTGACATGAAGTTACAAAGACAACCGTCTCCAACTGGCTCAGTTACCATGACAACCGTATCCAATTGGCTGTTAACAAGCACAACCATCTCCAACTAGCTCAGTTACCAAGTTACCATCTCCAACTGGTTCAGTTACCAAGTTACCATCTCCAACTAGCTCAGTTACAACGACAACCATCTCCAACTGGCTCAGTTAACAAGTTACCAACTCCAACTTGCTCAGTTACCAAGACAACCGTCTCCAACTGGCTCAGTTACCAAGTTACAATCTCCAACTGGCTCAGTTACCACGACAACCATCTCCAACTGGCTCAGTTACCAAGTTACCATCTCCAACTTGCTCAGTTACCACGACAACCATCTCCAACTGGTTCAGTTATCAAGTTACAGTCTCCAACTAGCTCAGTTACCAAGACAACCATCTCCAACTGGCTGTTACCAAGACAACCATCTCCAACTAGCTCAGTTACCAAGACAACCATCTCCAACTGTCTGTTACCAAGCACAACCATCTCCAAATAGCTCTTCTGAAAACAGACGATCACCACTTGACCTTCTAATCCTCGTTAATCAACCTTGTCTCATCTCCATCCTGGATAATCAACCTCGTCTCATCTCCATCCTCGTTAATCAACCTCGTCTCATCTCCATCCTCGTTAATCAACCTCGTCTCATCTCCATCCTCGTTAATCAACCTCGTCTCATCTCCATCCTCATTAATCAACCTCGTCTCATCTCCATCCTGGTTAATCAACTCGTCTCATCTCCATCCTCGTTTAATCAACCTCGTCTCATCTCCATCCTCGTTAATCAACCTCGTCTCATCTCCATCCTCGTTAATCAACCTCGTCTCATCTCCATCCTCGTTAATCAACCTCGTCTCATCTCCATCCTTGTTAATCAACCTCGTCTCATCTCCATCCTCGTTAATCCACCTCGTCTCATCTCCATCCTCGTTAATCAACCTCGTCTCATCTCCATCGGTGTCTTCATTTGACTGATACTTGTTCTGAGAGTAGATGTACAACCAGTATGACATCATTACCCGCTGGCTGTTATATATGTCCCAGAAACAAACCTCTGGAAGTTTTGGTTGGCCACTTATCCCAGGTGGATCACAGGGGCTTGTTCCTGTGCCCAGCCGTTGCTGAAGCATGATAGATCTGAATAGATCATTCACATCTCAGCTGACCACATCATAGATTATAGCTATCTGCTGCCCGGAGGCACAGTCAGTAAGGTGGCCACGCAAGCCATTGGTTGAGGCGTGCAAAGTCTGAGCAGGAGGAGGGCACATGACCTGTGAGTTACCACTCCCAGAGGTTTGGTTTTAAAGGAGCATCTCCTCTGGGATAGGGTTGTTTGCTTCTGGCTGTAACGGATTTCACTGGGGATCTTCTAGCTGGAACAATGGATTTCACGGATTTCAAGCTGGAGACAATGGATTTCACTGGGATCTTCTAGCTGGAGACAATGGATTTCACTGGGGATCTTCAGCTGGAGCTGGAGACAATGGATTTCACTGGGGATCTTCTAGCTGGAGACAATGGATTTCACTGGGGATCTTCTAGCTGGAGACAATGGATTTCACTGGGGATCTTCTAGCTGGAGACAATGGATTTCACTGGGGATCTTCTAGCTGGAGACAATGGATTTCATCAGATCTTCTAGTCAGCTGATAGATAAATGGCTGATTTTTTTT
>NW_027011573.1:0-23377 GCF_036934945.1 Oncorhynchus masou masou | reverse complement strand
ATATATTATTATAGATTCAACATGGCTCCCAGGCCTCTACCCTAAGAGTCCATAAATATTATTATAGATTCAACATGGCTCCCAGGCCTCTACCCTAAGAGTCCATAAATATTATTATAGATTCAACATGACTCCCAGGCCTCTACCCTAAGAGTCCATAAATATTATTATAGATTCAACATGGCTCCCAGGCCTCTACCCTAAGAGTCCATAAATATTATTATAGATTCAACATGACTCCCAGGCCTCTACCCTAAGAGTCCATATATATTATTATAGATTCAACATGGCTCCCAGGCCTCTACCCTAAGAGTCCATATATATTATTATAGATTCAACATGACTCCCAGGCCTCTACCCTAAGAGTCCATATATATTATTATAGATTCAACATGACTCCCAGGCCTCTACCCTAAGAGTCTATATATATTATTATAGATTCAACATGACTCCCAGGCCTCTACCCTAAGAGTCCATATATATTATTATAGATTCAACATGACTCCCAGGCCTCTACCCTAAGAGTCCAGCCTAGTGGTTAGAGTGTAGAGGAGGCAGGTAGCCTGGTGGTTAGAGTGTAGAGGAGGCAGGTAGCCTGGTTGTTAGAGTGTAGAGGAGGCAGGTAGCCTAGTGGTTAGAGTGTAGAGGAGGCAGGTAGCCTAGTGGTTAGAGTGTAGAGGAGGCAGGTAGCCTAGTGGTTAGAGTGTAGAGGAGGCAGGTAGCCTAGTGGTTAGAGTGTAGAGGAGGCAGGGTAGCCTAGTGGTTAGAGTGTAGAGGAGGCAGGTAGCCTAGTGGTTAGAGTGTAGAGGAGGCAGGTAGCCTAGTGGTTAGAGTGTAGAGGAGGCAGGTAGCCTAGTGGTTAGAGTGTGAAGGCGGCAGGTAGCCTAGTGGTTAGAGTGTAGAGGCGGCAGGTAGCCTAGTGGTTAGAGTGTAGAGTCAGCTGGTAGTCTAGTGGTTAGAGTGTAGAGGCGACAGGTAGCCTAGTGGTTAGAGTGTAGAGGAGGCTGGTAGTCTAGTGGTTAGAGTGTAGAGGAGGCAGGTAGCCTTGCGAAAGGTTGCTAGATCGAATCCTTGAGCTGATAAGGTAAAAATCTGTAGTTCTGCCCTGAAATTCGAATGAAAATATATATATTTTTTAAAATAAATATTGCGAAAGAAAACAAAAAGACAAAAGAGCACTGGAGTATAAGAACGTAATGAATATAATATTCAACCAAACTCACCTCCGTGTTGAGGCGCAGAACGCGGTCGCCCAGGTCCGTCTGTGTGAAGCTCTCATCGGCAGCAATTGTGTCCACCTTCAAATCAAATCATATCCAATATGTTTTTCATCATATGCATCTGGGTAGTAGTGTCACAGCACCATTAAATGCTAAAATATATCTCCTCTTGACCAGTAACAACAACTATGAAATAACTCTCCTCTTTAACAGTAACAACAACTATGAAATAACTCTCCTCTTTAAAAGTAACAGTTATGAAATAACTCAGTAACAGTAACAACAGCTATAGAAACAGACTAATAAGAACACCAGGTCATGAGACAGTCCAATAGGAACACCAGGTCATGAAACAGTCCAATAAGAACACCAGGTCATGAAACAGTCCAATAAGAACACCAGGTCATGAAACAGTCCAATAAGAACACCAGGTCATGAAACAGTCCAATAAGAACACCAGGTCATGAAAACAGTCCAATAAGAACACCAGGTCATGAAAACAGTCCAATAAGAACACCAGGTCATGAAACAGTCCAATAAGAACACCAGGTCATGAAACAGTCCAATAAGAACACCAGGTCATGAAACAGTCCAATAAGAACACCAGGTCATGAAAACAGTCCAATAAGAACACCAGGTCATGAAACAGTCCAATAAGAACACCAGGTCATGAAACAGTCCAATAAGAACACCAGGTCATGAAACAGTCCAATAAGAACACCAGGTCATGAAACAGTCCAATAAGAACACCAGGTCATATAACAGTCCAATAAGAACACCAGGTCATGAAACAGTCCAATAAGAACACCAGGTCATGAAACAGTCCAATAAGAACACCAGGTCATGAAACAGTCCAATAAGAACACCAGGTCATGAAACAGTCCAATAAGAACACCAGGTCATGAAACAGTCCAATAAGAACACCAGGTCATGAAAGCAGTCAATAAGAACACCAGGTCATGAAAACAGTCCAATAAGAACACCAGGTCATGAAACAGTCCAATAGGAACACCAGGTCATGAAACAGTCCAATAAGAACACCAGGTCATATAACAGTCCAATAAGAACACCAGGTCATGAAACAGTCCAATAAGAACACCAGGTCATGAAAGCAGTCCAATAAGAACACCAGGTCATGAAAACAGTCCAATAAGAACACCAGGTCATGAAAACAGTCCAATAAGAACACCAGGTCATGAAACAGTCCAATAAGAACACCAGGTCATGAAACAGTCCAATAAGAACACCAGGTCATGAAACAGTCCAATAAGAACACCAGGTCATGAAACAGTCCAATAAGAACACCAGGTCATGAAAACAGTCCAATAAGAACACCAGGTCATGAAAACAGTCCAATAAGAACACCAGGTCATGAAACAGTCCAATAAGAACACCAGGTCATGAAACAGTCCAATAAGAACACCAGGTCATGAAACAGTCCAATAAGAACACCAGGTCATGAAACAGTACAATAAGAACACCAGGTCATGAAAGCGTCCAATAAGAACACCAGGTCATGAAACAGTCCAATAAGAACACCAGGTCATGAAACAGTCCAATAAGAACACCAGGTCATGAAAACAGTCCAATAAGAACACCAGATCATGAAAACAGTCCAATAAGAACACCAGGTCATGAAACAGTCCAATAAGAACACCAGGTCATGAAAGCGTCCAATAAGAACACCAGGTCATGAAACAGTCCAATAAGAACACCAGGTCATGAAACAGTCCAATAAGAACACCAGGTCATGAAACAGTCCAATAAGAACACCAGGTCATGAAACAGTCCAATAAGAACACCAGGTCATGAAACAGTCCAATAAGAACACCAGGTCATGAAACAGTCCAATAAGAACACCAGGTCATGAAACAGTCCAATAAGAACACCAGGTCATGAAACAGTCCAATAAGAACACCAGGTCATGAAACAGTCCAATAAGAACACCAGGTCACGAAACAGTCCAATAAGAACACCAGGTCACGAAACAGTCCAATAAGAACACCAGGTCATGAAACAGTCCAATAAGAACACCAGGTTTTGTTTTGCCTTTGTCTGTCACACAGATAATAACAGGTAAATAAGGTATGTGAAAGAGAAGAACACTATGTCAATATATGATGAGTCAAAAAGTCCAATAAGTGAAAATTAGCCAGCAGCATCCCACCGCTGGCTTGGCTCTGAAGCTAAGCAGGGTTGGTCCTGGTCAGCAGCATACCACCCTGCATACCACTGCTGGCTTGCCTCTGAAGCTAAGCAGGGTTGGTCCTGGTCAGTCCCTGAATGGGAGACCAGGTGCTGGTGGGAGTGGTGTTGGAGGGCCTGTAGGGGACACTCTTCCCTCTGGTCTAAGGAGATCCCAAATCCCCAGGGCAGTGATTGGGGACATTGTCCTGTGTAAGGTGGGATCCTTCGTACATGGCGTTAAACTATTCCCCACAGGTCGTTGTCTAATCCTCCTCTCTCCCATGTAACTATTCCCAGGTCGTTGTCTAATCCTCCTCCTCTCCCCTGTAACTATTCCCCAGGTCGTTGTCCCCAAATCCTCCTCCTCTCCCCTGTAACTATTCCCCAGGTCGTTGTCTAATCCTCCTCCTCTCCCTGTAACTATTCCCCAGGTCGTTGCTGTAAATGAGAACGTTTTCTCAGTCAAAGAGAGTTTAAAACAATCTAATAAATTAGTAACACCTTGTCAACAAGTAGGATTCTCTAAAACTAGACCTTGGCGTGGTCGGCGGGTCTGAGCGGGTGGCGGCGCGTGTGGCTCTTCTGTCTGGAGGTAGAAGAGGTTAAAGGTCTCCTTACAGAGTACCAGACACCCAAGGGATGGAGTTACAGTCTCTCAAGGTGAAGCGCAGCTCCCGTACACCTGAAAGGGAACAGGACATACACCTTTATTACCTGCAACACTACACCTGGGTTATATATTACATTATAATTATTAGTATATTATTATTACAATTAACTATATATTATACGGTATATTATTATATATGACCTTTAAGCTGCCTGGTGTATATTATTATTATTAGTATTGTACTATATATTATACTGTATATTATTATATATTATTCTGTACTGCCTGGCGTATATTATTGTTATATTACTATATATTATACTGTATAATATTATATATTACCTTAATAATATACAGTATATTATTATTAATACTGTATATTATTATTAGTATTATTATATAGTAATATTATACTATATATTATTAGTAGTATTATACTGTATATTATACTAGTATTATACTATATATTATTATTAGTATTATACTATATATTATTATTAGTATTATACTATATATTATTAGTATAATACTGTATATTATTATTATATTGTACTGTATATTATTATTAGTATTATACTGTATATTATTATTAGTATTATACTATATATTATTATTAGTAATACTTATACTATTATTATATTATACTGTATATTATTATTATTTTACTATATATTATTATTAGTATTATACTGTATATTATTAGTATTATACTGTATATTATTATTAGTATTATACTATATATTATTATTAGTATTATACTGTATATTATTATTAGTATTATACTATATATTATTATTAGTATTATACTGTATATTATTAGTATTATACTGTATATTATTAGTAGTATTATACTATATATTTATTAGTAGTATTATACTGTATATTATTAGTATTATACTGTATATTATTATTAGTATTATACTATATATTATTATTAGTATTATACTGTATATTATTAGTATTATACTGTATAATATTATTCGTATTATATCTATATATTATTATTATTATACTGTATATTATTATTAGTATTATACTATATATTATTAGTATTATACTGTATATTATTAGTATTATACTGTATATTATTATTAGTATTATACTATATATTATTAGTATTATACTGTATATTATTAGTAGTATTATACTATATATTATTAGTATTATACTGTATATTATTAGTATTATACTATATATTATTAGTAGTATTATACTGTATATTATTATTAGTATTATACTGTATATTATTAGTAGTATTATACTGTATATTATTAGTATTATACTATATATTATTAGTAGTATTATACTGTATATTATTATTAGTATTATACTGTATATTATTATTAGTATTTATACTGTATATTATTAGTATTATACTGTATATTATTTTAGTATTATACTGTATATTATTATTAGTATTATACTGTATATTATTAGTATTATACTGTATATTATTATTAGTATTATACTGTATATTATTAGTATTATACTGTATATTATTAGTAGTATACTGTATATTATTATTAATATTATACTATATATTATTAGTAGTATTATACTGTATATTATTAGTAGTATTATACTGTATATTATTATTAGTATTATACTGTATATTATTATTAGTATTATACTATATATTATTAGTAGTAATATACTGTATATTATTAGTATTATACTGTATATTATTATTAGTATTATACTATATATTATTAGTAGTATTATACTATATATTATTATTAGTATTATACTATATATTATTATTAGTATTATACTATATATTATTATTAGTATTATACTGTATATTATTATTAGTATTATACTGTATATTATTATTAGTATTATACTGTATATTATTATTAGTATTATACTGTATATTATTATTAGTATTATACTATATATTATTATTAGTATTATACTGTATATTATTATTAGTATTATACTATATTATTATTAATATACTATATATATTATTATATATAATATATCCCATATTATTAGTAGTAGTAGCCAGTATACTTTTGTCCATACTATATACTTACAAGTCGGACTATATACTATTATTAGTATTATACTGTATATTACATTATACTGGGGGTTATTCAGTATTGGATATATTATTATTAGAAACGAATTATTAGGAGTATTATACACGACGCTGTATATTACCATGGTAACTGTATATTATTATTAGTATTATACTGTATATTATTATTAGTATTATATGTATATTATTATTAGTATTATACCGAAGACTGAGCCATTATACTGTATATTATTAGTATTATACTGTATATTATTAGCACCGTATATACTATATTATTAGTATTATACTGTATATTATTAGTATTATACTGTATATTATTAGTAGTATTATACTGTATATTATTATTAGTATTATACTATATATTATTAATAGTATTATACTGTATATTATTATTAGTATTATACTGTATATTATTATTAGTATTATACCCTCCCCATCCTTATTATTATTATACTGGATATTATTATTCGTATTATACTGTGATATTATTAGTATTATACTGTATATTATTAGTATTAGTATTGTACCTTAGTAGTATTATACTGTATATTATTAGTATATTATACTATATATTATTAGTAGTATTATACTTATATTATTATTAGATTATACTGTATATTATTATTAGTATTATACTGTATATTATTATTAGTATTATACTATATATTATTAGTAGAAATTATTATTATTATACTGGAAGAGCTTATTCGTATATACTTTAATTATTAGTTATACTGTTACACATGAATATTATACATATACTATATTAGTATTATCTGTATATTATACTATATATTAAATATTATTCTATATAGTTATTAGTATTATACTATATATTATTATTATACTGTATATTATTAGTATTATACTGTATATTATTAGTATTATACTGTATATTATTATTAGTATTATTACTTGACTGTATATTATTATTAGTGTAGTATTATTAGTATTATACTGTATATTATTTATACTGTATATTATTAATACTGTATATTATTATTAGTATTATACTGTATATTATATTATGTATATTATTAGTATTATACTGTATATTATTAGTAGTATTATACTATACTATATATTATTATTATTATACTGTATATATTATTAGTATTATACTGTATATTATTACAGTAGTATACTGTATATTATTATTATTAAACTGTATTATTATTAGAGTAATGCTATATTATTATTAGTATTATACTGTATATTATTAGTATTATTATAGTATTATACTGTATATTATTAGTAATATTATACTATATATTATTAGTAGTATTATACTGTATATTATTATTAGTATTATACTGGGTATTATTATTAGTATTATGGGCTATTATTAGTATTATACTAGATATATTATTATTATACTGTATATTATTATTCGTATTATACTATAATTATCAGTAGTATTATACTGTATATTATTAGGTTATTATTATTAGTAGTATTATACTTATAATACTGTATATTATTATATACTATATATTATTAGTAGTATTGTGCTAATTATTATTGGCGTATATTATTATTAAGTATCCTATATATTATTAGTAGCCATGTTGTTCTGGTATATACTATCATTAGCTCCACTATACATGATTACACTCTTATTAGATTAGGTATATTATTATTAGATAGGGTCGGTTTATTGTTCATATTATTTGTATTATACTGTATATTATTAGTGTTTATACATCCCATACTGTATATTATTATTAGGGACACTGTATATTATTATTCATATTATACTATATATTATTAGTAGTATTATACTGGAGGATTATTAGGGAGGGAGGCAGGAGGAGGGAGGGAGGAGAGGGGTAAACTGTATATTATTATTAAGGGATACTATATATTATTAGGCAGATACTGTATATTATTAGTATTATACTGTATATTAGGGGTATTATACAGGATATTGAGGAGGAGGATATTATTAGTAATAGAAGGGATTATTAGTAGTATTATACTGTGATTAATAAAGACATTAGTAGTTACCATGGTAACATATATTGAGGGAGCCATGGATATTATTATTATTATACTGGATTAGTAGTATTATACTGTATATTATTAGTAGTATTATACTGTATATTATTATTAGTCCTATGGTCCATATATATGAGAGACAGGGAATTAGTATTATACTGTAGGGGAGGGGATTATACTGATATTATTACTGTCTGTGGGTACTTATACTGGTAGTGGATTATACATATATTATTACATCAGGCAGGGGTAGCCATATATTGTTAGTATTATACTGTATTATTATTAGATTATACACTCTCCTTAGGAGTATTATACTGTATATTATTATCCTTCTACTATATATTATTGGGGGCCATGTAACTGAACAGAGAACATCACATCTATTGTATCTTAGCTGGGGGCCATGTAACAGAACAGAGACCATTACACTTATATTGTATCTTAGCTAGGGGCCTTGTAACAGAACAGAGAACATCACACATCTATTAGTAGTCTTAGCTGGGGGCCATTAACAGAACAGAGAACATCACACTCTCATTGTATATTATTGGGGGCCATTAACAGAACATTAGAACTGACTGTATATTATGTATCTTAGCTGGGGGCCTATGTAACATAATTAAGAGCTGTTATCACACTGACTATTGTATTTAGCTGGATGTATTACAGAACAGAGAACATCACACTGACTATTGTATCTTAGCTGGGGGGCCATGTAACAGAACAGAGAACATGACTATATATTATTAGTATCAGCATATTATTAGAACAGAGAACCATTCATTCTATTGTATCTTAGCTGGGGGTTGTAACAGAACAGAGAACATCATACTATCATTGTATCTTAGCTGGGGGGCCTTGGTAACAGAACAGAGAACATATACATGACTATTGTATCTTAGCTGGGGGGCCATGTAACAGAACAGAGACAGAGACCAGTAATGCTATTGTATTATTTTGTGGTATTATACTAAATAGATTAACATATTATACTGACTCAGTGGATCTTATTATTATTATTATACTGTATAAATACTTACAGTGACTATACTGTATCTTAGCTGGGGGGCCATGTAACAGAACAGAGAACATCACACTGACTATTGTATCTTAGCTGGGGGCCATGTAACAGAACAGAGTACAGAGACCAGCACACTGACTATTGGCTCTTAGCTGGGGGGCCATGTAACAGAACAGAGAACAGTGACACATACGACTATTGTATCTTGCTGGGGGGCCATGTAACAGAACAGAGAACAGAGACCAGTGACTATTGCTTGCTGGGGGCCATGTAACAGAACAGGAACAGGACCATCACATTGGATTGTATCTTAGTGGTATTGACAGAACAGAGAACATGACCAGCACTGTATTGATCTTAGTGGGGGGCCATGTAACAGAACAGAGAACATCACACTGACTATTGTATCAGCTGGGGGGCTATGTAACAGAACAGAGAACATACTATCACATGACTATTGTATCTTAGCTGGGGGGCCATTAAACAGAACAGAGAACCAGTATTGACTATTGTATATTAGGATGGGCCATGTAACAGAACATTACAGGGCAACTGATATTATTAGTATCTTAGTGGATGGGCCATTTAATACTGTAGAACAGTAGTATTATCAAACTGACTATTGTATCTTAGCTGGGGGCCATTAACAGAACATCAAACTGACTATTGTATCTTAGTTATACTATGTAACAGAACAGAGACAGATACTATCATACTGACCATTGTATGGGCCTTAGTAACAGAACAGAGAACATTACACTGACTATTGTATCTTAGCTGGTAGCTGTAACAGACAGAACAGAGAACATCATGCTGACTATTGTATTATAGGTTTTATGTAACAGAACAGAGAACATTAACTGACTATTGTATCTTAGCTGGGGGGCCATGTAACAGAACAGAGATAATTAAGAGCTCACTGGATTGGCTTAGTGGGGGTACATGTAACAGAACAGAGAACATCACACTGACTATTGTATTTAGCTGGGGCCATGTAACAGAACAGAGAACATCACACTAGACTATTGTATATTAGCTGGGGGGCCATGTAACAGAACAGAGTAACTGACTTTGTGGAGCTGGGCTTGTGGTGTTGGACAGTAACCAGTTGTTCAGACCATCTCACTGACATTGATCTTAGCTGGAAGGTATGTAACAGAACAGAGAACATATCATGCTCTGACTATTGTATCTTAGCTGGTGGCCATGTAACAGAACAGGTAGAGACCAGCACACTGACTATTGTATCTTAGCTGGGGGCCATGTAACAGAACAGAGAACATCACACTTAGCTGAGAAAGGGATGTAACAGAACAGAGAACATCCAGCACATAAATTGTTCTTAGCTGGGGGGCCATGGTAACAGAACAGAGGTACAGAGACCAGTGGATGTCTCTTAGCTGGTGTTGACAGAGAACAGAGACAGTGACTATTGTGGGTCTTAGCTGGGGGCCATGTAACAGAACAGAGCACAGAGACCAGCACACTGACTATTGTATCTTAGCTGGGGGGCCATGTTAACAGAACAGAGACCATCACACTGACTATTGTATCTTAGCTGGGGGCCATGTAACAGAACATCAAACTGATTCTATTGTATCTTAGCTGGGGGCCATGTAACAGAACAGGAACAGAGACCATCACACTGACTATTGTATCTTAATGGGGGATTGTAACAGAACAGAGAACATCACACATTCTATTGACTAATGTAACAGAACAGAGAACAGAGACCATCACACTGACTATGGTATCTTAGCTGGGGGTAATGCTAACAGAACAGAGAACATCACACTGACTATTGTATCTAGTGGATGGGCTCTTGGTGTTGAACAGAGAAATGAGACCATCACACTGACATTGTATGCTTAGCTGGGGGGCGTGTAACAGAACAGAGTAATGCTCACTGACTATTGTATCTTAGCTGGGGGGCCATGACAGAACAGAGTAATGCAAACTGGATGGGCTGTGGTCTTGCAGGGTAATGCTCAGTGTACAGAACATGGTGTTGACAGGGTAATGCTCAGTGTACAGCTTGTGGGGCCATGTAACAGAACATGCAAACTGACTATTGGATTTGGGCTTGAACAGAGTACAGAGACCATCACACTGACAGGGTAATGCTCAGCTGGATGGGCTTGTAACAGGGTTTGCTCAGAGATGGGCTCAACTAATCTCAGAGGGCTTGTGGTCTTCACAGGGACCAGCACACTGACATTGTATCTTAGCTGGGGGCCATGTAACAGAACACAGGCAGAGACATCACACTGACTATTGTATCTTAGCCTTGTAACAGAACAGTTGAATAGAGAAGCTCACTGTATTGTATCTGCTGGGGGCCTTGTAACAGAACAGAGACCATCACACTGACCATTGTGGTCTTAGACAGGGTAATGGCCATGTGGAGAACAGAGCAAGTGACTATTGTATGTTAGCTGGGGGCCATGTATGGGAACAGAGACCATCACACTGACTATTGTATCTTAGCTGGTGGGCCATGTAACAGAACAGAGACCATCACACTGACTATTGTAATCTTAGTGGGTTTTGGGTGTAACAGAACAGAGAACAGCACACTGATGGGCTTGTATCTTAGCTGGGGGCTCATGTAACAGAACAGAGGGAGACCAGGGTACACTGCTCAGTTTACTTAGCTGGGGGGCCAGGTAACAGAACAGAGGATGGGCAGCACACTGACTATTGTATCTTAGCTGGGGGGGGCCATGTAACAGAACAGGGAACATCACACTGGGTATTGTGGTCTTAGCTGGGTAATGCTCAGAACAGTGAACAGAGACCATCACACTGACTATTGTATCTAGTGGGGGGCCATGGTAACAGAACAGAGAACATCACACTGACTATTGTTTTAGTGGGGGCCATGTAACAGAACAGAGACCATCACACTGACTATTGTATCTTAGCTGGATGGCCATGGTAACAGAACAGGACCAGCAACTGACTATTGTTCTTAGTGAATAACAGAACAGAGAATGGACAGCACACTGACTATTGGTATCTTAGCTGGGGGCCACGTGTTGAACAGAGACCATCACACTGACTAGGCTTGTATCTTAGCTGGGGGCCAATTTACAGAACAGTGACCATCACACTGACTATTGTATCTTAGCTGGGGGGCCATGTAACAGAACAGAGAACATCACACTGACTATTGTATCTTAGCTGGGGGCCATGTAACAGAACAGAGCACAGAGACCAACACTGACTATTGTATCTTAGCTGGGGGGCCATGTAACAGAACAGAGAACAGCACACTGACTATTGTATCTTAGCTGGGGGCCATGTAACAGAACAGAGAACAGAGACCATCACACTGACTATTGTATCTTAGCTGGGGGCCATGTAACAGAACAGAGACCATCACACTGACTATTGGGTATCTTAGCTGGGGGCCATGTAACAGAACAGAGAACAGAGACCAGCACACTGACTATTGTATCTTAGCTGGGGGGCCATGTAACAGAACAGAGAACATCACACTGACTATTGTATCTTAGCTATGGGGGCCATGTAACAGAACATTGTATCTTAGATGGAGGGCACATCGCAGAACAGAGACCAGCACACTGACTATTGTATCTTAGCTGGGGGGCCTTGTAACAGAACAGAGAACATCACAGCACACTGACTATTGTATCTTAGCTGGGGGGCCATGTAACAGAACAGAGAACAGAGACCAGCACACTGACTATTGTATCTTAGCTGGGGGGCCATGTAACAGAACAGAGAACATCACACTGACTATTGTATCTTAGCTGGGGGGCCATGTAACAGAACAGAGAACAGAGACCATCACACTGACTATTGTATCTTAGCTGGGGGGCCATGTAACAGAACAGAGAACAGCACACTGACTATTGTATCTTAGCTGGGGGGCCATGTAACAGAACAGAGAACAGAGACCAGCACACTGACTATTGTATCTTAGCTGGGGGGCCATGTAACAGAACAGAGACCAGCACACTGACTATTGTATCTTAGCTGGGGGGCCATGTAACAGAACAGAGAACATCACACTGACTATTGTATCTTAGCTGGGGGGCCATGTAACAGAACAGAGACCAGCACACTGACTATTGTATCTTAGCTGGGGGCCATGTAACAGAACAGAGAACATCAGCACACTGACTATTGTATCTTAGCTGGGGGGCCATGTAACAGAACAGAGAACTCACACTGACTATTGTATCTTAGCTGGGGGCCATGTAACAGAACAGAGACCATCACACTGACTATTGTATCTTAGCTGGGGGGCCATGTAACAGAACAGAGAACAGAGACCAGCACACTGACTATTGTATCTTAGCTGGGGGCCATGTAACAGAACAGAGAACCATCACACTGACTATTGTATCTTAGCTGGGGGCCATGTAACAGAACAGAGAACAGAGACCATCACACTGACTATTGTATCTTAGCTGGGGGCCATGTAACAGAACAGAGAACATCACACTGACTATTGTATCTTAGCTGGGGGGCCATGTAACAGAACAGAGAACAGAGACATGACTATTGTATCTTAGCTGGGGGCCATGTAACAGAACAGAGAACAGAGACCAGCACACTGACTATTGTATCTTAGCTGGGGGCCATGTAACAGAACAGAGAACATCACACTGACTATTGTATCTTAGCTGGGGGCCATGTAACAGAACAGAGAACATCACACTGACTATTGTATCTTAGCTGGGGGCCATGTAACAGAACAGAGAACAGAGACCAGCACACTGACTATTGTATCTTAGCTGGGGGGCCATGTAACAGAACAGAGAACATCACACTGACTATTGTATCTTAGCTGGGGGCCATGTAACAGAACAGAGACAGAGACATCACACTGACTATTGTATCTTAGCTGGGGGGCCATGTAACAGAACAGAGAAGAGACCAGCACACTGACTATTGTATCTTAGCTGGGGGCCATGTAACAGAACAGAGAACAGAGACCAGCACACTGACTATTGTATCTTAGCTGGGGGCCATGTAACAGAACAGAGACCATCACACTGACTATTGTATCTTAGCTGGGGGGTAACAGAACAGAGAACAGAGACCAGCACACTGACTATTGTATCTTAGCTGGGGGCCATGTAACAGAACAGAGAACATCACACTGACTATTGTATCTTAGCTGGGGGCCATGTAACAGAACAGAGAACAGAGACCATCACACTGACTATTGTATCTTAGCTGGGGGGCCATGTAACAGAACAGAGACCAGCACACTGACTATTGTATCTTAGCTGGGGGGCCATGTAACAGAACAGAGACCATCACACTGACTATTGTATCTTAGCTGGGGGGCCATGTAACAGAACAGAGACCAGCACACTGACTATTGTATCTTAGCTGGGGGGCCATGTAACAGAACAGAGAACAGAGACCAGCACACTGACTATTGTATCTTAGCTGGGGGCCATGTAACAGAACAGAACATCACACTGACTATTGTATCTTAGCTGGGGGGCCATGTAACAGAACAGAGCACAGAGACCAGCACACTGACTATTGTATCTTAGCTGGGGGGCCATGTAACAGAACAGAGAACATCACACTGACTATTGTATCCATGTAACAGAACAGAGACCAGAGAAACACACTGACTATTGTATCTTAGCTGGGGGGCCATGTAACAGAACAGAGAACATCACACTGACTATTGTATCTTAGCTGGGGGCCAGTAACAGAACAGAGAACAGAGACAGCACACTGACTATTGTATCTTAGCTGGGGGGCCATGTAACAGAACAGAGAACATCACACTGACTATTGTATCTTAGCTGGGGGCCATGTAACAGAACAGAGAAGAGACACACACTGACTATTGTATCTTAGCTGGGGGCCATGTAACAGAACAGAGACAGAGACCAGCACACTGACTATTGTATCTTAGCTGGGGGGCCATGTAACAGAACAGAGAACAGAGACCAGCACACTGACTATTGTATCTTAGCTGGGGGCCATGTAACAGAACAGAGAACAGAGAACCATCACACTGACTATTGTATCTTAGCTGGGGGGCCATGTAACAGAACAGAGAACAGAGACCAGCACACTGACTATTGTATCTTAGCTGGGGGCCATGTAACAGAACAGAGAACATCACACTGACTATTGTATCTTAGCTGGGGGCCATGTAACAGAACAGAGACAGAGACCATCACACTGACTATTGTATCTTAGCTGGGGGCCATGTAACAGAACAGAGACCACACACTGAGTATCTTAGCTGGGGCCATGTAACAGAACAGAGAACATCCAGCACTGACTATTGTATCTTAGCTGGGGGGCCATGTAACAGAACAGAGAACAGAGACCAGCACACTGACTATTGTATCTTAGCTGGGGGGCCATGTAACAGAACAGAGAACAGAGACCACACACTGACTATTGTATCTTAGCTGGGGGCCATGTAACAGAACAGAGAACAGAGACATCACACTGACTATTGTATCTTAGCTGGGGGGCCTTGTAACAGAACAGAGAACATCACACTGACTATTGTATCTTAGCTGGGGGGCCATGTAACAGAACATCACACTGACTATTGTATCTTAGCTGGGGGCCATGTAACAGAACATCATGACTATTGTATCAGAACAGAGAACAGAGACCATCACACTGACTATTGTATCTTAGCTGGGGGCCTTGTAACAGAACAGAGAACAGAGACCAGCAAGAAAACCCATATGACAGGAGAGAGAAGAGAATGGATGAGATCAATCTGGTAGAAGTCACGACTTTCTGTCCATAACATATCCAGGACACATCTGCTGGACCCTGATGGGGGATTTCTTTGTCCTGCAATTGATAAAGTGTTGAGGGTTTTTGTCTGCCCCGACACGTCTCCTCCCAAAGCTGTTGCCCAGTGTCTGACACATGCCCTGTCTTCCTTCTGCTCATAAGAGAAAGAGAGAGAGACAGAGAGAGAGAGAGAGAGAGAGAGAGAGAGAGAGAGAGAGACAGAGAGAGACAGAGAGAGACAGAGAGAGAGAGAGAGAGAGAGAGAGAGACAGAGAGACAGAGAGAGAGACAGAGAGAGACAGAGAGACAGAGAGACAGAGAGAGACAGAGACAGAGAGACAGACAGAGAGACAGAGAGAGTGAGAGAGACAGAGAGAGAGAGAGACAGAGAGAGAGAGAGAGAGAGAGAGAGAGAGAGAGAGAGAGAGAGAGAGAGAGAGAGAGAGAGAGAGATGCCTAATGCTGACAGCGTCTCAGGCCCCTAGCGACCAGATTTCTGTCTGTCATAGCTGGTGGCCATTTAAACCTGAAGACACCCAGGCATTATCTAACAGCGCTGGTTCCATTAAACCATTATAGAACAGGGCTTCTAATCTACACAGGGCTGGTGGTCCATTAAACCATTATAGAACAGGGCTTCTAATCTACACAGGGCTGGTGGTCCATTAAACCATTATAGAACAGGGCTTCTAATCTACACAGGGCTGGTGGTCCATTAAACCATTATAGAACAGGGCTTCTAATCTACACAGGGCTGGTGGTCCATTAAACCATTATAGAACAGGGCTTCTAATCTACACAGGGCTGGTGGTCCATTAAACCATTATAGAACAGGGCTTCTAATCTACACAGGGCTGGTGGTCCATTAAACCATTATAGAACAGGGCTTCTAATCTACACAGGGCTGGTGGTCCATTAAACCATTATAGAACAGGGCTTCTAATCTACACAGGGCTGGTGGTCCATTAAACCATTATAGAACAGGGCTTCTAATCTACACAGGGCTGGTGGTCCATTAAACCATTATAGAACAGGGCTTCTAATCTACACAGGGCTGGTGGTCCATTAAACCATTATAGAACAGGGCTTCTAATCTACACAGGGCTGGTCCATTAAATCATTATAGACCCAGGGCTTCTAATCTACACAGGGCTGGTGGTCCATTAAACCATTATAGAACAGGGCTTCTAATCTACACAGGGCTGGTGGTCCATTAAACCATTATAGAACAGGGCTTCTAATCACAGGGCTGGTGGTCCATTAAATCATTATAGACCCAGGGCTGGTGGTCCATTAAACCATTATAGAACAGGGCTTCTAATCTACACAGGGCTGGTGGTCCATTAAATCATTATAGACCCA
Source organism: Oncorhynchus masou masou (assembly GCF_036934945.1). Classification (NCBI taxonomy): domain Eukaryota; kingdom Metazoa; phylum Chordata; class Actinopteri; order Salmoniformes; family Salmonidae; genus Oncorhynchus; species Oncorhynchus masou. Next base: position 6,167 of record NW_027011573.1, on the reverse strand, counting down.
GGGCTTCTAATCTACACAGGGCTGGTGGTCCATTAAACCATTATAGAACAGGGCTTCCAATCTACACAGGGCTGGTGGTCCATTAAACCATTATAGAACAGGGCTTCTAATCTACACAGGGCTGGTGGTCCATTAAACCATTATAGACCCAGGGCTTCTAATCTACACAGGGCTGGTGGTCCATTAAACCATTATAGAACAGGGCTTCTAATCTACACAGGGCTGGTGGTCCATTAAACCATTATAGACCCAGGGCTTCTAATCTACACAGAGCTGGTGGTCCATTAAACCTGTATAGACCCAGGGCTTCTAATCTACACAGGCCTGTTGGTCCATTAAACCATTATAGACCAGGGCTTCTAATCTACACAGGCCTGTTGGTCCATTAAACCATTATAGACCAGGGCTTCTAATCTACACAATCTAATCTACAGTGTTAATTGAACGTCACACTAGATCAAAGCTAAATTATACATGGGGAGAGTAAGTATGATTCAAGTGTAGAGTACTAAAGTTGTAATTATTAAACATACTTTAACCTTGACTGTGCCAACCGAGGTAATATAGTATTAATTAAGTCATCTTAATTAGCTTCATGGAAACAATCGAAGTTAAATCAATCGCTTTACACCTGCTGCAGACTAGAGAGAGAGAGAGAGAGAGAGAGAGAGAGAGAGAGAGAGAGAGAGAGAGAGAGAAAGAGAGAAAGAGAAAGAGAAAGAGAGAGAGAGACAGAGAGAGAGAAAGAGAGCGAGAGAGTGAGAGTGAGTCAGAGAGACGGGGGGAGAGTGAGACAGAGAGACAGAGAGACAGTGAGAGAGAAAGAGAGCGAGAGTGAGAGAGTGAGTCAGAGAGACAGGGAGAGAGTGAGACAGAGAGACAGAGAGAGAGAGTCAGAGAGACAGAGAGAACGAGAGTGAGAGAGAGAAATGAAGACAGCTTCTCCATCCTGGAGGGGGAAATCAATCATTTCCAGGCCCAGGGACATGTACTAGTCTGTGGAGACCTAAATGCCAGAACCGGACCAGAACCTGACACCCTCAGCACACAGGGGGACAAACACCTGCCTGGAGGTGACAGCATTCCCTCCCACATATTCCCCCCTAGGCACAAGTACGACAACATAACCAACAAAAATGGGTCACAACTCCTGCAGCTCTGTCGCACGCTGGGTATGTACATAGTCAATGGTAGGCTTCAAGGGGACTCCTATGGAAGGTGCACCTATAGCTCATCTCTTGGCAGTAGTACAGTAGACTACTTTATCACTGACCTCAACCCAGAGTCTCTCAGAGCGTTCACAGTCAGTCCACTGACACCCCTATCAGACCACAGCAAAATCACAGTCTACCTAAACAGAGCAATACTCAATCATGAGGCAATTAGGCCAATGAACTGAGTAACATTAAAAAATGCTATAGATGTAAGGAATGCAGTTTGGAAACCTACCAAAACACAATTAGGCAACAACAAATTCAATCCCTTTTAGACAATTTCCTGGGTAAAACGTTCCACTGTAATAGTGAAGGTGTAAACTTGGCAGTAGAAAATCTTAACAGTATATTTGACCTCTCAGCTTCCCTATCAAATCTAAAAATCTCAAATAGAAACCCGAAGAAAATGAACAACAATGACAAATGGTTTGATGACTGGATTCTCCAATTACATTGAATGAGTTACAGGACAAAATAAAAACCCTCCAACCCAAAAAGGCCTGTGGTGTTGATGGTATCCTCAATGAAATGATCAAATATACAGACAACAAATCCAATTGGCTATACTAAAACTCTTTAACATCATCCTTAGCTCTGGCATCTTCCCCAATATTTGGAACCAAGGACTGATCACCCCAATCCACAAAAGTGGAGACAAATTTGACCCCAATAACTATCGTGGAATATGTTGGTCCCCCCCCTTTGCTGCTATAACAGCCTCCACTCTTCTGGGAAGTCATTAATATGGAGTTGGTCCCCCTTTGCTGCTATAACAGCCTCCACTCTTCTGGGAAGTCATTAATATGGAGTTGGTCCCCCCTTTGCTGCTATAACAGCCTCCACTCTTCTGGGAAGTCATTAATATGGAGTTGGTCCCCTTTGCTGCTATAACAGCCTCCACTATTCTGGGAAGGCATTAATATGGAGTTGGTCCCCTTTGCTGCTATAACAGCCTCCACTCTTCAGGGGAAGTCATTAATATGGAGTTGGTCCCCCTTGCTGCTAAACAGTCACTATTCTGGGAAGGCATTAATATGGAGTTGGTCCCCCTTTGCTGCTATAACAGCCTCCACTCTTCTGGGAAGGCATTAATATGGAGTTGGTCCCCCCTTTGCTGCTATAACAGCCTCCACTCTTCTGGGAAGTCATTAATATGGAGTTGGTCCCCCCTTTGCTGCTATAACAGCCTCCACTCTTCTGGGAAGTCATTAATATGGAGTTGGTCCCCCTTTGCTGCTATAACAGCCTCCACTCTTCTGGGAAGGCATTAATATGGAGTTGGTCCCCCCCACTTTGCTGCTATAACAGCCTCCACTCTTCTGGGAAGTCATTAATATGGAGTTGGTCCCCCTTTGCTGCTATAACAGCCTCCACTCTTCTGGGAAGTCATTAATATGGAGTTGGTCCCCTTTGCTGCTATAACAGCCTCCACTCTTCTGGGAAGTCATTAATATGGAGTTGGTCCCCCTTTTGCTGCTATAACAGCCTCCACTCTTCTGGGAAGTCATTAATATGGAGTTGGTCCCCCCTTGCTGCTATAACAGCCTCCACTCTTCTGGGAAGTCATTAATATGGAGTTGGTCCCCCCTTGCTGCTATAACAGCCTCCACTCTTCTGGGAAGTCATTAATATGGAGTTGGTCCCCCCTTGCTGCTATAACAGCCTCCACTCTTCTGGGAAGTCATTAATATGGAGTTGGTCCCCCCTTTGCTGCTATAACAGCCTCCACTCTTCTGGGAAGTCATTAATATGGAGTTGGTCCCCCCTTTGCTGCTATAACAGCCTCCACTCTTCTGGGAAGTCTTTAATATGGAGTTGGTCCCCCCTTTGCTGCTATAACAGCCTCCACTCTTCTGGGAAGTCATTAATATGGAGTTGGTCCCCATTTGCTGCTATAACAGCCTCCACTCTTCTGGGAAGTCTTTAATATGCCCCCTTTGCTGCTAATCTTCTGGGAAGGCATTAATATGGAGTTGGACCCCCCTTTGCTGCTATAACAGCCTCCACTCTTCTGGGAAGTCTTTAATATGGAGTTGGTCCCCCCTTTGCTGCTATAACAGCCTCCACTCTTCTGGGAAGTCATTAATATGGAGTTGGACCCCATTTGCTGCTATAACAGCCTCCACTCTTCTGGGAAGTCATTAATATGGAGTTGGTCCCCCTTTGCTGCTATAACAGCCTCCACTCTTCTGGGAAGTCTTTAATATGGAGTTGGTCCCCCCTTTGCTGCTATAACAGCCTCCACTCTTCTGGGAAGTCATTAATATGGAGTTGGTCCCCCCTTTGCTGCTATAACAGCCTCCACTCTTCTGGAAGGCATTAATTTGGAGTTGGTCCCCCCTTTGCTGCTATAACAGCCTCCACTCTTCTGGGAAGTCATTAATATGGAGTTGGTCCCCACTTTGCTGCTATAACAGCCTCCACTCTTCTGGGAAGTCATTAATATGGGTTGGTCCCCCCTTTGCTGCTATAACAGCCTCCACTCTTCTGGAAGTCATTAATATGGAGTTGGTCCCCCTTTGCTGCTATAACAGCCTCCACTCTTCTGGGAAGGCATTAATATGGAGTTGGAACCCCCTTTGCTGCTATAACAGCCTCCACTCTTCTGGGAAGTCTTTAATATGGAGTTGGTCCCCCCTGCTATAACAGCCTCCCACTCTTCTGGGAAGGCATTAATATGGAGTTGGACCCCTTTGCTGCTATAACAGCCTCCACTCTTCTGGGAAGTCATTAATATGGAGTTGGTCCCCCCCCCTTGCTGCTATAACAGCCTCCACTCTTCTGGGAAGTCATTAATATGGGTTGGTCCCCCCTTTGCTGCTATAACAGCCTCCACTCTTCTGGGAAGTCTTTAATATGGAGTTGGTCCCCCCCCTTGCTGCTATAACAGCCTCCACTCTTCTGGGAAGTCATTAATATGGAGTTGGTCCCCCTTTGCTGCTATATCAGCCTCACTCTTCTGGGAAGTCATTAATATGGAGTTGGTCCCCACTTTGCTGCCATTCCAAAGTCATTAATATGGAGTTGGACCCCATTTGCTGCTATAACAGCCTCCACTCTTCTGGGAAGTCATTAATATGGAGTTGGACCCCCCTTTGCTGCTATAACAGCCTCCACTCTTCAGGGAAGTCATTAAAATGGAGTTGGTCCCCCTTTGCTGCTATAACAGCCTCCACTCTCCTGGGAAGTCATTAATATGGAGTTGGTCCCCCTTTGCTGCTATAACAGCCTCCACTCTTCTGGGAAGACTTTAATATGGAGTTGGTCCCCCCCCCCCCTTTGCTGCTATAACAGCCTCCACTCTTCTGGGAAGGCATTAATATGGAGTTGGTCCCCCCTTTGCTGCTATAACAGCCTCCACTCTTCTGGGAAGGCATTAATATGGAGTTGGTCCCCCTTGCTGCTATAACAGCCTCCACTCTTCTGGGAAGTCACAACATGGAGTTGGTCCCCCCTTTGCTGCTATAACAGCCTCACTCTTCTGGGAAGTCATTAATATGGAGTTGGTCCCCCTTTGCTGCCAGCCTCCACTCTTCTGGGAAGTCATTAATATGGAGTTGGTCCCCCCCCTTTGCTGCTATAACAGCCTCCACTCTTCTGGGAAGGCATTAATATGGGAGTTGGTCCCCCTTTGCTGCTATAACAGCCTCCACTCTTCTGGGAAGTCATTAATATGGAGTTGGTCCCCCCTTTGCTGCTATAACAGTCTCCACTCTTCTGGGAAGTCATTAATATGGAGTTGGTCCCCCTTTGCTGCTATAACAGCCTCCACTCTTCTGGGAAAGGCATTAATATGAGTTGGTCCCCTTTGCTGCTATAACAGCCTCCACTCTTCTGGGAAGTCATTAATATGGAGTTGGTCCCCCCTTTGCTGCTATATCAGTCTCCACTCTTCTGGGAAGTCATTAATATGGAGTTGGTCCCCCTTTGCTGCTATAACAGTCCACTCTTCAGGGAAGTCATTAATATGGAGTTGGTCCCCACTTTGCTGCTATATCAGCCTCCACTCTTCTGGGAAGTCATTAATATGGAGTTGGTCTCCCCTTTGCTGCTACATCAGCCTCCACTCTTCTGGGAAGGCTTTAATATGGAGTTGGTCCCCCCTTTGCTGCTATATCAGCCTCCACTCTTCTGTGAAGGCTTTAATATGGAGTTGGTCCCCCCTTTGCTGCTATATCAGCCTCCACTCTTATGGGAAGTCATTAATATGGAGTTGGTCCTCCCCTTTGCTGCTATATCAGCCTCCACTCTTCTGGGAAGTCATTAATATGGAGTTGGTCCCCCCTTTGCTGCTATAACAGCCTCCACTCTTCTGGGAAGTCATTAATATGGAGTTGGTCCCCCCTTTGCTGCTATAACAGCCTCCACTCTTCTGGGAAGTCATTAATATGGAGTTGGTCCCCCCCTTTGCTGCTATAACAGCCTCCACTCTTCTGGGAAGTCATTAATATGGGAGTTGGTCCCCCCCCCTTGTCAGCTACAACAGCCTCCACTCTTCTGGGAAGATTTAATATGGAGTTGGTCCCCCTTGCTGCTATAACAGCCTCCACTCTTCGAAGGTATTAATATGGAGTTGGTCCCCCTTGCTGCTATAACAGCCTCCACTCTTCTGGGAAGTCATTAATATGGAGTTGGTCCCCCCTTTGCTATAACAGCCTCCACTCTTCAGGGAAGTCATTAATATGGAGTTGGTCCCCCTTTGCTGCTCTACCCTTTGGTAGTTGCTGCTATAACAGTCTCCACTCTTCTGGGAAGTCATTAATATGGAGTTGGTCCCCCTTTGTGCTATAACAGCCTCCACTCTTCAGGGAAGTCATTAATATGGAGTTGGTCCCCCTTTGCTGCTATAACAGCCTCCACTCTTCTGGGAAGTCATTAATATGGAGTTGGTCCCCCTTTTGCTTTACCTTGCTGCTATAACAGCCTCCACTCTTCTGGGAAGTCATTAATATG
>NW_027011572.1:0-23383 GCF_036934945.1 Oncorhynchus masou masou | reverse complement strand
GCTTTGATATGAGTCTGGAAGGAGAGTTTACAGTCTAGCCAGACACCTAGGTACTTATAGATGTCCACATATTCAAGGTCGGAACCATCCAGGGTGGTGATGCTCGTCGGGGATGCGGGTGCAGGCAGCGATCGGTTGAAAAGCATGCATTTGGTTTTACTAGCGTTTAAGAGCAGTTGGAGGCCACGGAAGGAGTGTTGTATGGCATTGAAGCTCGTTTGGAGGTTAGATAGCACAGTGTCCAAGGACGGGCCGGAAGTATATGGAATGGTGTCGTCTGCGTAGAGGTGGATCAGGGAATCGCCTACAGCAAGAGCAACATCATTGATATATACAGAGAAAAGAGTCAGCCCGAGAATTGAACCCTGTGGCACCCCCAATGGAGACTGCCAGAGGACCGGACAGCATGCCCTCCGATTTGACACACTGAACTCTGACTGGAAGAGCTGCTTCCTGTGCTTGGCCCTCCTATGTTGAACATAAACGTCTCTCTATCCACCGGATGTGTACCAAACTCACTAAAAGTGGCAGTAATAAAGCCTCTCTTGAAAAAGCCAAACCTTGACCCAGAAAATATAAAAACTATTGGCCTATATCGAATCTTCCATTCCTCTCAAAAGTCTTAGAAAAGGCTGTTGCGCAGCAACTCACTGCCTTCCTGAAGACAAACAAAGTATACAAAATGCTTCAGTCTGGTTTTAGACCCCATCATAGCACTGAGACGGCACTTGTGAAGGTGGTAAATGACATTTTAATGGCATCGGACCGAGGCTCTGCATCTGTCCTCGTGCTCCTAGACTTTAGTGCTGCTTTTGATACCATCGATCACCACATTCTTTTGAAGAGATTGGAAACCCAAATTGGTCTACACGGACAAGTTCTGGCCTGGTTTAGATCTTATCTGTCGGAAAGATATCAGTTTGTCTCTGTGAATGGTTTGTCCTCTGACAAATCAACTGTAAATTTCGGTGTTCCTCAAGGTTCCGTTTTAGGACCACTATTGTTTTCACTATATATTTTACCTCTTGGGGATGTTATTCGAAAACATAATGTTAACTTTCTCTGCTATGCGGATGACACACAGCTGTACATTTCAGTGAAACATGGTGAAGCCTCAAAATTGCCCTTGCTAGAAGCATGTGTTTCAGACATGTGGATGGCTGCAAACGTTCTACTTTTAAACTCGGACAAAACAGAGATGCTTGTTCTAGGTCCCAAGAAACAAAGAGATCTTCTGTTGAATCTGACAATTAATCTTAATGGTTGTACAGTCGTCTCAAATAAAACTGTGAAGGACCTCGGCGTTACTCTGGACCCTGATCTCTCTCTTGAAGAACATATCAAGACTATTTCAAGGACAGCTTTTTTCCATCTACGTAACATTGCAAAAATCAGAAACTTTCTGTCCAAAAATGATGCAGAAAAATTAATCCATGCTTTTGTCACTTCTAGGTTAGACTACAGCAATGCTCAACTTTCCGGCTACCCGGATAAAGCACTAAATAAACTTCAGTTAGTGCTAAATACGGCTGCTAGAATCCTGACTAGAACCAAAAATGTTATCATATTACTCCAGTGCTAGCCTCCCTACACTGGCTTCCTGTCAAAGCAAGGGCTGATTTCAAGGTTTTACTGCTAACCTACAAAGCATTACATGGGCTTGCTCCTACCTATCTCTCTGATTTGGTCGCCGTACATACCTACACGTACGCTACAGTCACAAGACGCAGGCCTCATAATTGTCCCTAGAATTTCTAAGCAAACAGCTGGAGGCAGGGCTTTCTACTATAGAGCTCCATTTTTATGGAACGGTCCCATGTCAGAGACGCAAACTCGGTCTAAAACCTTTAAGTCTTTACTGAAGACTCATCTCTTCAGTGGGTCATATGATTGAGTGTAGTCTGGCCCAGGAGTGGGAAGGTGAACGGAAAGGCTCTGGAGCAACGAACCACCCTTGTTGTCTCTGCCTGGCCGGTTCCCCTCTTTCCACTGGGATTCTCTGCCTCTAACCCTATTACAGGGGCTGAGTCACTGGCTTACTGGGGCTCTCTCATGCCGTCCCTGGAGGGGGTACGTCACCTGAGTGGGTTGATTCACTGATGTGGTCATCCTGTCTGGGTTGGCACCCCCTTGGGTTGTGCCATGGAGGAGATCTTTGTGGGCTATACTCAGCTTTGTCTCAGGATGGTAAGTTGGTGGTTGAAGGTATCCCTCTAGTGGTGTGGGGGCTGTGCTTTGGCAAAGTGGGTGGGGTTATATCCTTCCTGTTTGGCCCTGTCCGGGGGTGTCCTCGGATGGGGCCACAGTGTCTCCTGACCCCTCCTGTCTCAGCCTCCAGTATTTATGCTGCAGTAGTTTATGTGTCGGGGGGCTGGGGTCAGTTTGTTATATCTGGAGTACTTCTCCTGTCCAATTCGGTGTCCTGTGTGAATCTAAGTGTGCGTTCTCTAATTCTCTCCTTCTCTCTCTCGGAGGACCTGAGCCCTAGGACCATGCCCCAGGACTACCTGATATTATGACTACTTGCTATCCCCAGTCCACCTGGCCGTGCTGCTGCTCCAGTTTCTACTGTTCTACCTTATTATTATTCGACCATGCTGGTCATTTATGAACATTTGAACATCTTGGCCATGTTCTGTTATAATCTCCACCCGGCACAGCTGGAAGAGGACTGGCCACCCCACATATGCTCTCTCTAATTCTCTTTCTTTCTCTCTCTCGGAGGACCTGAGCCCTAGGACCATGCCCCAGGACTACCTGACATGATGACTCCTTGCTGTCCCCAGTCCACCTGGCCGTGCTGCTGCTCCAGTTTAAACTGTTCTGCCTTATTATTATTCGACCATGCTGGTCATTTATGAACATTTGAACATCTTGGCCATGTTCTGTTATAATCTCTACCCGGCACAGCCAGAAGAGGACTGGCCACCCCACATAGCCTGGTTCCTCTCTAGGTTTCTTCCTAGGTTTTAGCCTTTCTAGGGAGTTTTCCTAGCCACCGTGCTTCTACACCTGCATTGCTTGCTGTTTGGGGTTTTAGGCTGGGTTTCTGTACAGCACTTTGAGATATCAGCTGATGTACGAAGGGCTATATAAATAAATTTGATTTGATTTGATGTTATTACCTGGTACTTCCTGTATATAGCCATGTTATTACCTGGAACTTCCTGTATATAGACATGTTATTACCTGGTACTCCCTGTATAGAGCCATGTTATTACCTGGTACTCCCTGTATATAGCCATGTTATTACCTGGTACTTCCTGTATATAACCATGTTAGTACCTGGTACTTCCTGTATATAGACATGTTATTACCTGGTACTTCCTGTATATAGACATGTTATTACCTGGTACTCCCTGTATATAGACATGTTATTACCTGGTACTCCCTGTATATAGCCATGTTATTACCTGGTACTCCCTGTATATAGCCATGTTATTACCTGGTACTTCCTGTATATAACCATGTTAGTACCTGGTACTTCCTGTATATAACCATGTTAGTACCTGGTACTTCCTGTATATAGCCATGTTATTACCTCCCTGTATATAGCCATGTTCAGTCAGGAACCCTTCCACTGATAGTAAGGGAAGGGCCCGTCAGGAACCCTTCCACTGATAGTAAGGGAAGGGCCCGTCAGGAACCCTTCCACTGATAGTAAGGAAGGGCCCGTCAGGAACCCTTCCACTGATAGTAAGGGAAGGGCCCGTCAGGAACCCTTCCACTGATAGTAAGGAAGGGCCCGCCAGGAACCCTTCCACTGATAGTAAGGGAAGGGCCCGTCAGGAACCCTTCCACTGATAGTAAGGGAAGGGCCAGTCAGGGAACCCTTCCACTGATAGTAAGGGAAGGGCCCGTCAGGAACCCTTCCACTGATAGTAAGGGAAGGGCCCGTCAGGAACCCTTCCACTGATAGTAAGGGAAGGGCCCGTCAGGAACCCTTCCACTGATAGTAAGGGAAGGGCCCGTCAGGAACCCTTCCACTGATAGTAAGGGGAAGGGCCCGTCAGGAAGCATTTCACTGATAGTCAGGGAAGGGCCCGTCAGGAACCCTTCCACTGATAGTAAGGGAAGGGCCCGTCAGGAACCCTTCCACTGATAGTAAGGAAGGGCCCGTCAGGAACCCTTCCACTGATAGTAAGGGAAGGGCCCGTCAGGAACCCTTCCACTGATAGTAAGGGAAGGGCCAGTCAGGAACCCTTCCACTGATAGTAAGGGAAGGGCCCGTCAGGAACCCTTCCACTGATAGTAAGGAAGGGGCCCGTCAGGAACCCTTCCACTGATAGTAAGGGAAGGGCTCGTCAGGAACTCTTCCACTGATAGTAAGGGAAGGGCCCGTCAGGAACCCTTCCACTGATAGTAAGGGAAGGGCCCGTCAGGAACCCTTCCACTGATAGTAAGGGAAGGGCCCGTCAGGAACCCTTCCACTGATAGTAAGGGAAGGGCCCGTCAGGAACCCTTCCACTGATAGTAAGGGAAGGGCTCGTCAGGAACCCTTCCACTGATAGTAAGGGAAGGGCCCGTCAGGAACCCTTCCACTGATAGTAAGGGAAGGGCCCGTCAGGAACCCTTCCACTGATAGTAAGGGAAGGGCCCGTCAGGAACCCTTCCACTGATAGTAAGGGAAGGGCCCGTCAGGAACCCTTCCACTGATAGTAAGGGAAGGGCCCGTCAGGAACCCTTCCACTGATAGTAAGGGAAGGGCCAGTCAGGAACCCTTCCACTGATAGTCAGGGAAGGGCCCGTCAGGAACCCTTCCACTGATAGTAAGGGAAGGGCCCGTCAGGAACCCTTCCACTGATAGTAAGGGAAGGGCCCGTCAGGAACCCTTCCACTGATAGTAAGGGAAGGGCCGTCAGGAACCCTTCCACTGATAGTAAGGGAAGGGCCCGTCAGGAACCCTTCCACTGATAGTAAGGGAAGGGCCCGTCAGGAACCCTTCCACTGATAGTAAGGGAAGGGCCGTCAGGAACCCTTCCACTGATAGTAAGGGAAGGGCCCGTCAGGAACCCTTCCACTGATAGTAAGGGAAGGGCCGTCAGGAACCCTTCCACTGATAGTAAGGGAAGGGCCCGTCAGGAACCCTTCCACTGATAGTAAGGGAAGGGCCGTCAGGAACCCTTCCACTGATAGTAAGGGAAGGGCCGTCAGGAACTCTTCCACTGATAGTCAGGGAAGGGCCCGTCAGGAACCCTTCCACTGATAGTAAGGGAAGGGCCGTCAGGAACCCTTCCACTGATAGTAAGGGAAGGGCCCGTCAGGAACCCTTCCACTGATAGTAAGGGAAGGGCCCGTCAGGAACCCTTCCACTGATAGTAAGGGAAGGGCCCGTCAGGAACCCTTCCACTGATAGTAAGGGAAGGGCCCGTCAGGAACCCTTCCACTGATAGTAAGGGAAGGGCCCGTCAGGAACCCTTCCACTGATAGTAAGGGAAGGGCCCGTCAGGAACCCTTCCACTGATAGTAAGGGAAGGGCCCGTCAGGAACCCTTCCACTGATAGTAAGGGAAGGGCCGTCAGGAACCCTTCCACTGATAGTAAGGGAAGGGCCCGTCAGGAACCCTTCCACTGATAGTAAGGGAAGGGCCCGTCAGGAACCCTTCCACTGATAGTAAGGGAAGGGCCAGTCAGGAACCCTTCCACTGATAGTAAGGGAAGGGCCGTCAGGAACTCCTTCCACTGATAGTAAGGGAAGGGCCCGTCAGGAACCCTTCCACTGATAGTCAGGGAAGGGCCCGTCAGGAACCCTTCCACTGATAGTAAGGGAAGGGCCCGTCAGGAACCCTTCCACTGATAGTAAGGGAAGGGCCCGTCAGGAACCCTTCCACTGATAGTAAGGGAAGGGCCCGTCAGGAACCCTTCCACTGATAGTAAGGGAAGGGCCCGTCAGGAACCCTTCCACTGATAGTAAGGGAAGGGCCCGTCAGGAACCCTTCCACTGATAGTAAGGGAAGGGCCCGTCAGGAACCCTTCCACTGATAGTAAGGGAAGGGCCAGTCAGGAACCCTTCCACTGATAGTCAGGGAAGGGCCCGTCAGGAACCCTTCCACTGATAGTAAGGGAAGGGCCCGTCAGGAACCCTTCCACTGATAGTAAGGGAAGGGCCCGTCAGGAACCCTTCCACTGATAGTAAGGGAAGGGCCCGTCAGGAACCCTTCCACTGATAGTAAGGGAAGGGCCCGTCAGGAACCCTTCCACTGATAGTAAGGGAAGGGCCCGTCAGGAACCCTTCCACTGATAGTAGGAAGGGCCCGTCAGGAACCCTTCCACTGATAGTAAGGAAGGGCCCGTCAGGAACCCTTCCACTGATAGTAAGGAAGGGCCGTCAGGAACCCTTCCACTGATAGTAAGGGAAGGGCCCGTCAGGAAGCATTTCACTGATAGTCAGGGAAGGGCCCGTCAGGAACCCTTCCACTGATAGTAAGGGAAGGGCCCGTCAGGAAGCATTTCACTGATAGTAAGGGAAGGGCCCGTCAGGAACCCTTCCACTGATAGTAAGGGAAGGGCCCGTCAGGAACCCTTCCACTGATAGTAAGGGAAGGTCCCGTCAGGAACCCTTCCACTGATAGTAAGGGAAGGGCCCGTCAGGAAGCATTTCACTGATAGTAAGGGAAGGGCCCGTCAGAACCCTTCCACTGATAGTAAGGGAAGGGCCCGTCAGGAAGCATTTCACTGATAGTAAGGGAAGGGCCCGTCAGGAAGCATTTCACTGATAGTCAGGGAAGGGCCCGTCAGGAACCCTTCCACTGATAGTAAGGGAAGGGCCCGTCAGGAACCCTTCCACTGATAGTAAGGGAAGGGCCCGTCAGGAACCCTTCCACTGATAGTAAGGGAAGGGCCGTCAGGAACCCTTCCACTGATAGTAAGGGAAGGGCCCGTCAGGAACCCTTCCACTGATAGTAAGGGAAGGGCCCGCCAGGAACCCTTCCACTGATAGTAAGGGAAGGGCCCGTCAGGAACCCTTCCACTGATAGTAAGGGAAGGGCCCGTCAGGAACCCTTCCACTGATAGTAAGGGAAGGGCCCGTCAGGAACCCTTCCACTGATAGTAAGGGAAGGGCCCGTCAGGAACCCTTCCACTGATAGTAAGGGAAGGGCCCGTCAGGAACCCTTCCACTGATAGTAAGGGAAGGTCCCGTCAGGAACCCTTCCACTGATAGTAAGGGGAGAGGGCCCGTCAGGAACCCTTCCACTGATAGTAAAGGGAAGGGCCCGTCAGGGAACTCTTCCACTGATAGTAAGGGAAGGGCCGTCAGGAACCCTTCCACTGATAGTAAGGGAAGGGCCCGTCAGGAAGCCTTCCACTGATAGTCAGGGAAGGGCCCGTCAGGAACCCTTCCACTGATAGTAAGGGAAGGGCCCGTCAGGAACCCTTCCACTGATAGTAAGGGAAGGCCCGTCAGGAACCCTTCCACTGATAGTAAGGAAGGCCCGTCAGGAACCCTTCCACTGATAGTAGGGAAGGGCCCGTCAGGAACCCTTCCACTGATAGTAAGGGAAGGGCCCGTCAGGAACCAACTTCCACTGATAGTAAGGGAAGGGCCCGTCAGGAACTCTTCCACTGATAGTAAAGGGAAGGGGCCCGTCCAGGAACTCTTCCACTGATAGTAAGGGAAGGGCCGTCAGGAACCCCTTCCACTGATAGTAAGGGAAGGGCCCGTCAGGAACCCTTCCACTGATAGTAAGGGAAGGGCCCGTCAGGAACCCTTCCACTGATAGTAAGGAAGGGCCCGTCGAACCCCTTCCACTGATAGTAAGGGAAGGGCCCCTTCCACTGATAGTAAGGGGAAGACCCTTCCACTGATAGTAAGGGAAGGGCCCGTCAGGAACCCTTCCACTGATAGTAAGGGAAGGGCCCCGTCAGGAACCTTCCACTGATAGTAAGGGAAGGGCCAGTCAGGAAGCATTTCACTGTTTGTCTACACCGGTTGTTTACCAAGCATGTGGCAAAATTAATTTAATTGTATTATACTCCCCTTCTCCTCTCCCGTCTTTCCTCTCCCGTCTCTCACCTCTCCTCCCCCGTCCTCTCAGCTTGTCCTCTCCCGTCTCTCAGTCTCTCCCCTCTCTCCTTCCTCTCTTCTCCTCTCCCTTCTCCTCTCCTCTCCCCGTCTCTCCTCTCCTCTCCCCCTCTCCTCTCCCGTCTCTCCCCTTCTCCTCTTCCGTCTCTCCCCTTCTCCTCCCATCTCGGTCTCCCTTCCTCCTCTCCTCTCCCGTCTCTCCCCTTCTCCTCTCCCGCCTCCTCTCTCATCTCCTCTCCCGTCTCTCCCCTCTCCTCTCCCGTCTCTCCCCCTCTCCTCTCCCGTCTCTCACCTTCTCCTCTCCCTTTCCCTCCTCTCTCCCTCTCCTCTCCCGGCCTCCCCTTTCTCCTCTCCTCGGCTCCCCCCTCTCCTCTCTCCCCCGCCTCCCCTTCTCCCTTCCTCTCCCATCTCTCCCTCTCCTCCTCTCCCGTCTCTCCCCTTTCCTCCTCTCCCGTCTCTCCCCTCCCCGTCTCCTCTCCCGTTCTCCCCCTTCTCCTCTCCTCTCCCGTCTCCCCCTTCTCTCCCGTCTCTCCCCTTCTCCTCTCCCTTCTCCTCTCCTGTCTCTCCCCACTCCCCTCCCCCTCTCCTGTCTCTCCCCTTCTACTCTCTCTCCTCTCCCGTCTCCTCTCCCTCCCCCACTTCTCCCTCTCCTCTCCTCCCGTCTCCGTCTCTCCCCTCTCCCGTCTCTCCCCTTCTCCTCTCACCTTCCCTCTCCCGTCTCTCCCTTCTCCTCTCCCTCTCCCCTCTCTCCTCTCCCCGTCTCTCCTCTACTCTCCGTCTCTCACCTTTCCTCCCTTCCTCCTCTCCTCTCCCGTCTCTCCCCTTCTCCCCTCCAGTCTCCTCTCCCATCTCCCCTTCTCCTCTCCTCTCCCGCTCTCCTCCTCTCAGCCCTCCTCCCCTTCCCTCCTCCCCTCCACTTCTCCTCCCGTCTCCGTCTCTCCTCTCTCCTGTCTCTCCCCTTCTCCTCTCACCTTCTCCTCTCCCGTCTCTCCCTTCTCCTCTCCCGTCTCTCCCCTTCTCCTCTCCCTTCTCCTCTCCTCTCCTCTCCCGTCTCTCCCCTTCTACTCTCCCGTCTCTCACCTTCTCCTCTCCTCTCCCGTCTCTCCCCTTCTCCTCTCCAGTCTCCTCACCCATCTCTCCCCTTCTCTTCTCCTCTCCCGTCTCTCCCCTTCTCCTCTCCTCTCCCTTCTCCTCTCCTCTCCCCTTCTCCTCTGCTCTTCTTTCCTGTCCCCCCTCCCCTCCCCCCTCTCCTCTCCTCTCCATTTCTCCACTACACAGCAGACATCATCCCTGCTGTTAACTCAGCCAGGCAGCTCCTTAGACGGCTGTACTGTAGTCGTGACTGTAATTGGCGGCTGAGAACCACCCAGCGCCAGCTCAGACCTGCTCACCACACTGCACATACATCACAGGGAGACGGAAGGCGATGAATCAGCTGTCATACTTCACACTGCGCCTTCCACCTGTCAACGCCTACAAAACACTCTGTGCCACCACACTGTCCACCACACTCTGTGCCAACACACTGTCCAACACACTGTCCACCACACTGTCCAACACACTGTCCAACACACTGTCCAACACACTGTCCAACACACTGTCCAACACACTGTCCAACACACTGTCCAACACGCTCTGTGCCACCACACTGTCCAACACACTCTGTGCCACCACACTGTCCAACACACTCTGTGCCACCACACTGTCCAACACGCTCTATGCCACCACACTGTCCACCACACTGTCCAACACACTCTGTGCCACCACACTGTCCAACACACTCTGTGCCACCACACTGTCCAACACACTCTGTGCCACCACACTGTCCAACACACTCTGTGCCACCACACTGTCCAACACACTGTCCAACACGCTCTGTGCCTCCACACTGTCCACCACACTGTCCAACACACTCTGTGCCACCACACTGTCCAACACACTCTATGCCACCACACTGTCCGCCACACTGTCCACCACACTGTCCAACACACTGTCCACCACACTGTCCACCACACTGTCCAACACACTCTGTGCCACCACACTGTCCACCACACTGTCCAACACACTGTCCACCACACTGTCCACCACACTGTCCAACACACTCTGTGCCACCACACTGTCCACCACACTGTCCAACACACTGTCCACCACACTGTCCACCACACTGTCCAACACACTCTGTGCCACCACACTGTCCAACACACTGTCCACCACACTGTCCACCACACTGTCCAACACCCTGTCCACCACACTGTCCACCACACTGTCCAACACACTCTGTGCCAACACACTGTCCAACACACTGTCCACCACACTGTCCAACACACTCTGTGCCACCACACTGTCCACCACACTGTCCAACACACTCTGTGCCAACACACTGTCCAACACACTGTCCACCACACTGTCCAACACACTGTCCAACACACTCTGTGCCACCACACTGTCCACCACACTGTCCACCACACTGTCCAACACACACTGTCCACCACACTGTCCAACACACTCTGTGCCACCACACTGTCCAACACACTCTGTGCCACCACACTGTCCACCACACTGTCCAACACACTATGTGCCTCCACACTGTCCACCACACTGTCCAACACACTGTCCAACAAACTCTATGCCACCACACTGTCCAACACACTGTCCAACACACTCTGTGCCACCACACTGTCCAACACACTCTATGCCACCACACTGTCCAACACACTCTATGAGACCTGCCAGCCACGCACTAGTCTAGCCTACATGCAGGGGTTCTCTCTCTCTGTGTTCGTCTTGATCCTCATCTAGACTCTCTCTCTCTCTCTCTCTCTCTCCCGGCTGGGATGTAATGTTCTAGGCTGGGATGTAGGGTTCTAGGCTGGAATATAGGGTTCTAGGCTGGGATGTAGGGTTCTAGGCTGGGACGTATGACACAGTCTAAAGGAAATAGTATGTTTAATGTAGGATGTGTTCTCCGGTGAGATGTAGAAGGCCATCAACCAGAAATAGAAAAGGAGAGCAGAGGAGGGAGGGATGGAGGGACAGAGAGACAGAGAGAGGGAGGGATGGAGAGAGGGAGAGACAAAGAGAGGGAGGGAGAGACAGGGAGAGGGAGGGAGGTGTGAAGAGACAGGATGACAGACGGTGGAGGAACAGAGGAGGGAGGGGAGGGAGGGAGGGAGGGAGGGAGTGAGGGAGGGAGGGAGGGAGGGAGGGAGGGAGGGAGGGAGGGAGGGAGGGAGGGAGGGAGGGAGGGAGGGAGGGAGGGACGGAGGAGGGAGGGAGGGGAATAGACACAGAAATAGCAAAGAAACAGACTTCCACTGAGGATACTGCCCACATCATAGTCAAACTGTAGAACTTTTAGCAGCCAATGAAGCCCTTCTATTGTCTTGTCTTCTCACTGACACCCCCACAACAAACTGATTACCTCTAGTGATGACGGCCTAGGAACAGTGGGTTAACTGCCTTGTTCAGGGGCAGAACGACAGATTTGTACCTTGTCAGCTTGGGGATTCAATCCTGCAACCTTACGTTTAACTAGTCCAACACTCTAACCACCTACCCCTCATTGCACTCCACGAGGAGCCTGCCTGTTACGCGAATGCAGTAAGAAGCCAAGGTAAGTTGCTAGCTCGCATTAAACTTTTCTCATAAAAAACAAACAATCAATCAATCATAATCACTAGTTAAATACACATGTTTGATGATATTACTAGTTTATCTAGCGTGTCCTGCGTTGCATATAATCGATGCGGTGCGTATCGTTGCTCCAATGTGTACCTAACCATGAACATCAATGCCTTTCTTAAAATCAGCACACAGAAGTATATATTTTTAAACCTGCATATTTAGCTAAAAGATATCCAGGTTAGCAGGCAATATCAACCAGGTGAAATTGTGTCACTTCTCTTGCGTTCATTGCACGCAGAGTTAGGGTATATGCAACAGTTTGGGCCGCCAGGCTCGTTGCGAACGAATTTGCCAGGAATTTACGTAATTATGACATAACATTGAAGGTTGTGTGTAACAGGAATATTTTGACGTTTGGATGCCATCCGTTCCATAAAATACTGAACGGTTCCATATTTCACTGAAAGAATAAACATTTTGATTTCGGGATGATAGTTTCTGGATTCGACCATATTAATGACTTGAGGCTCGTATTTCTGTGTGTTATTATGTTGTAATTAAGTCTATGATTTGATATTTGATAGAGCAGTCTGACTGAGCGGTGGTAGGCACCAGCAGGCTCGTAAGCAATCATTCAAACACCAGCAGCTCTTCGTAATGCTGGTTATGACTTCAAGCCTATCAACTCCTGAGATTAGGCTGGTGTAACCGATGTGAAATGGCTAGCTAGTTAGCGGGGTGCGCGCTAATAGCTGTTCAAACGTCACTAAGACTTGGAGTAGTTGTTCCCCTTGCTCTGCATGGGTAACGCTGCTTCGAGGGTTGCTGTTGTCGATGTGTTCCTGGTTCGAGGTAGGAGCGAGGAGAGGGACGGAAGCTATACTGTTACACTGGAAATACTAAAGTGCCTATAAGAACATCTAATAGTCAAAGATATAATGAAATACAAATGGTATAGAGAGAAATAGTCCTGTAATTCCTATAATAACTACAACCTAAAACTTCTTACCTGGGAATATTGAAGACTCATGTTAGAAGGAATCACCAACTTTCATATGTTCTCATGTTCTGAGCAAGGAACTGAAACGTTAGCTTTCTTACATGGCACATATTGCCCTTTTACTTTCTTCTCCAACACTTTGTTTTTGCATTATTTAAACCAAATTGAACATGTTTCATTATTTATTTGAGGCTAAATTGATTTTAATGATGTATTATATTAAGTTAAAATAAGTGTTCATTCAGTATTGTTGTAATTGTCATTATTACAAATAATTTTTATTTTATTTTTTATTATTTTATTATTATTACAACAACAACAAAAATGTTTTATTGGTATCAGCTTTTTTTGGTCCTCCAATAATCGATATCGGTATCGCATTGAAAAATCATAATCGTTCGACCTCTAGTAGAAACATATTTCACTGGTGTATTTGTTAAAATAAGATGAATCAGAGTTGACTTTGAAGGGTCTTTAAGGTTGGGCCATGTAAACTTAGTCACCAGCTGGGTCAGATCATTACACATATTTTAGATGTCTGAAGCCAGAATTTCCCCAACAGTAATTTAGGTCACCCAGGATAATAACTTCTGATTTAATAAAACAAGACAACAAACTACTTAACTTGGGAGGACAGTAGACCTCTATAACAGTTATGGATAAAATAAAAATAAAACAGACAAACTCATAAAGATATACATTTTTGGGCAAGGGAAATAGATTTCAGTAATGAGACTGAAAAATAAGTCCCGGATTTTCGATTATTACGTTACGTGGAGTCTATGAGACCAGTCTGAAGCACTATGATGGTTATACAGTATATGTGGTTATCTTAGGTGGGACAGGTGTGGTGCTACACTCTTAGATAAAAAAAAGGTGCTATCTAGAACCTAAAAGGTTTCATCGGCTGTCCTCATAGAAAATCCTTTAAAGAACCCTTTTTTTGTTCCAGGTAAAACCCTTCTTAGGTTCCATATAGATCCCTTTCCAAAGATAGTTCCAGGTAGAATCAAAAAGGATTCTACCTGGAACCAAAAGTGTTCTATCTGAAACCAAAAATGGTTATCCTATGGGGACAGCCGAAGAACACTTTTGAAACCCTTTATCTAAGTGCTGGGGTGAGCTGGGCTGGGGTGAGCTGGGCTGGGGTGAGCTGGGCTGGGGTGAGCTGGACTGGGGTGAGCTGGGCTGGGATGGGGTGAGCTGAACTGGGGTGAACTGGGCTGGGGTAAACTGGACTGGGGTGAGCTGGACTGGGGTGAGCTGGGCTGGGATGGGGTGAGCTGAACTGGGGTGAACTGGGCTGGGGTGAACTGGACTGGGGTGAGCTGACTGGGGTGAGCTGGGCTGGGATGGGGTGAGCTGAACTGGGGTGAACTGGGCTGGGGTGAGCTGGGCTGGGGTGAGCTGGGCTGGGGTGAACTGGGCTGGGGTGAACTGGGCTGGGGTGAACTGGGCTGGGGTGAACTGGGCTGGGGTGAACTGGGCTGGGGTGAGCTGGACTGGGGGTGAGCTGGACTGGTGAGCTGGGCTGGGGTGTGAGCTGGACTGGGGTGAGCTGGGCTGGGGTGAACTGGGCTGGGGTGAGCTGGGCTGGGGGTGAACTGGGCTGGGGTGAGCTGGGCTGGGGTGAGCTGGGCTGGGTGAACTGGGTTGGGGTGAGCTGGGGTGGGGGTGAGCTGAACTGGGGTGAGCTGGGCTGGGGTGAGCTGGACTGGGGTGAGCTGGACTGGGTGAACTGGGCTGGGGTGAGCTGGGCTGGGGTGAACTGGGCTGGGGTGAGCTGGGCTGGGGGTGAACTGGGTTGGGGGTGAGCTGGGGTGGGGTGAGCTGAACTGGGGTGAGCTGGGCTGGGGTGAGCTGGACTGGGGGTGAGCTGGACTGGGGTGAGCTGGGCTGGGGTGAGCTGGGCTGGGGTGAACTGGGCTGGGGTGAGCTGGGCTGGGGTGAACTGGGCTGGGGTGAGCTGGGCTGGGGTGAGCTGGGCTGGGGTGAGCTGGGCTGGGATGGGGGTGAGCTGGACTGGGGTGAGCTGGGCTGGGGTGAGCTGGACTGGGGTGAGCTGGGCTGGGGTGAGCTGGACTGGGGTGAGCTGGGCTGGGGTGAGCTGGGCTGGGATGGGGTGAGCTGGACTGGGGTGAACTGGGGTTAGGGTGAGCTGGGGTGGGGTGAGCTGAACTGGGGTGAGCTGGGCTGGGGTGAGCTGGACTGGGGTGAGCTGGACTGGGGTGAGCTGGGCTGGGAAGGTGAGCTGGGCTGGGGTGAGCTGGACTGGGGTGAACTGGGCTGGGGTGAGCTGGGGTGGGTTGAGCTGGGCTGGGGTGAGCTGGGCTGGGGTGAGCTGGGCTGGGGTGGGCTGGGCTGGGGTGAGCTGGGCTGGGATGGGGTGAGCTGGGCTGGGGTGAGCTGGGCTGGGGTGGGCTGGGCTGGGGTGAACTGGGCTGGGTGAACTGGGCTGGGGTGAGCTGGACTGGGGTGGGCTGGGCTGGGGTGAGCTGGACTGGGGTGGGCTGGGCTGGGGTGAGCTGGACTGGGGTGGGCTGGGCTGGGGTGAGCTGGACTGGGGTGGGCTGGGCTGGGGTGAGCTGGACGGTGGTGAGCTGGGCTGGGGTGAACTGGACGGTGGTGAGCTGGGCTGGGGTGAACTGGGCTGGGATGGGGTGAGCTGGGCTGGGGTGGGCTGGGCTGGGGTGAGCTGGACTGGGGTGGGCTGGGCTGGGGGTGAGCTGGACGGTGGTGAGCTGGGCTGGGGTGAACTGGACGGTGGTGAGCTGGGCTGGGTGAACTGGGCTGGGATGGGGTGAGCTGGGCTGGGGTGAGCTGGGCTGGGGTGGGCTGGGCTGGGGTGAGCTGGACTGGGGGTGAACTGGACGGTGGTGAGCTGGGCTGGGGTGAACTGGGCTGGGATGGGGTGAGATGGGCTGGGGTGAGCTGGGCTGGGGTGGGCTGGGCTGGGGTGAACTGGGCTGGGGGTGAGCTGGGCTGGGGTGAGCTGGACGGTGGTGAGCTGGGCTGGGGTGAACTGGACGGTGGTGAGCTGGGCTGGGGTGAACTGGGCTGGGATGGGGTGAGCTGGGCTGGGGTGAGCTGGGCTGGGGGTGGGCTGGGCTGGGGTGAGCTGGACTGGGGTGAACTGGGCTGGGATGGGGGTGAGGTGAGCTGGGCTGGGGTGAGCTGGACTGGGGTGAACTGGGCTGGGGTGAGCTGGGCTGGGGTGAGCTGGACTGGGGTGAGCTGGGCTGGGGTGAGCTGGGCTGGGGTGAACTGGGCTTGGGTGGGGTGAACTGGGCTGGGATGAGCTGGGCTGGGGTGAGCTGAGCTGGGGGTTAGCTGGGGGTGGGGTGAGCTGAGCTGAGCTGGGTTTGGGTGAGCTGAGCTGAGCTGGGGTGAGCTGAGCTGGGGTGAACTGGGGTGGGGTGAGCTGGACTGGGGTGAGCTGGGCTAGGGTGAGCTGAGCTGGGGTGAGCTGAGCTGGGGTGGGGTGAGCTGAGCTGAGCTGGGGGTTGGGTGAGCTGAGCTTGGGTGAGCTGAGCTGGGGTGAACTGGGGGGGTGGGGTGAGCTGGGGTGGGGTGAGCTGAGCTGGGCTAGGGGTGAGCTGAGCTGGGGTGAGCTGGGCTGGGGTGAGCTGAGCTGGGCTGGGGTGAGCTGGGCTTGGGTGAGCTGAGCTAGGGTGAACTGGGGTGGGGTGAGCTGGGCTGGGGTGAACTGGGGTGGGCTGGGGTGAGCTGGGATGGGTGAGCTGGGCTGGAATGAACTGGGGTGGGGTGAGCTGGGCTGAGATGGGGTGAGCTGGGCTGGGCTGGGCTGGGGTGGGTGGGGTGGGGTTTGGGGTGGAGTGGCCTGGAGGGCATACCTACTAGGTCTCAGTACTAAGGGATACACTAGAAAAAACAGTCAGGACCCAATTGAGACCAAGCATGTTGACAGATTGGTTTACATGTCAGGAGAATAACCAGATCATATTTCTGTGGTCACAACATATGGCTTAATGGAATCACATCACCACCACATACAGGGCCCCGCTAACCACAAACACAAACATACTGATAACCACACCGGTGGAGTAGCTGAGAGCTGGAGGACAGGACAACATGCTCTATAGCATCTATCACTGGTGGAGTTGATGAGAGCTGAGGACAGGACAACATGCTCTAGTATGACAGGATGACGCTGACAGAAGGGCAACATCTTACAAGTTCCAACCCAACTTTGCTATATAGTGACTTTCATTATATTTACAATTACTTTTTGGGGATCGGACGGCAGCTAATGGAGGACTGGAAAGGTAGAAGATACATTTTTATCATAAATAACAAGTGATGTGCTGCTTCCTATTTGAAGGAAATCTCTAGATTTTGCTCACCATATATAGAATATCTCATGGTAAACTGTAGACCTCTACCTGATATAGAATACCTCATGGTAAACTGTAGACCCTTTAATCTACCTGATATAGAATACCTCATGGTAAACTGTAGACCCTTTAATCTACCTGATATAGAATGCCTCATGGTAAACTGTAGACCCTTTTAATCTACCTGATATAGAATACCTCATGGTAAACTGTAGACCCTAATCTACCTGATATAGAATACCTCATGGTAAACTATAGACCTCTACCTGATATAGAATACCTCATGGTAAACTGTAGACCTCTACCTGATATAGAATACCTCATGGTAAACTGTAGACCTCTACCTGATATAGAATACTTCATGGTAAACTGTAGACCTCTACCTGATATCGAATACCTCATGGTAAACTGTAGACCTCTTTAATCTACCTGATATAGAATATCTCATGGTAAACTGTAGACTCCTACCTGATATAGAATACCTCATGGTAAACTGTAGACCTCTACCTGATATAGAATATCTCATGGTAAACTGTAGACCCTTTAATCTACCTGATATAGAATACCTCATGGTAAACTGTAGACCTCTACCTGATATAGAATACCTCATGGTAAACTGTAGACCCTTTAATCTACCTGATATAGAATACCTCATGGTAAACTGTAGACCTCTACCTGATATAGAATACCTCATGGTAAACTGTAGACCCTTTAATCTACCTGATATAGAATACCTCATGGTAAACTGTAGACCTCTACCTGATATAGAATGCCTCATGGTAAACTGTAGACCTCTACCTGATATAGAATACCTCATGGTAAACTGTAGACCTCTACCTGATATAGAATACCTCATGGTAAACTGTAGACCCTTTAATCTACCTGATATAGAATACCTCATGGTAAACTATAGACCCTTTAATCTACCTGATATAGAATACCTCATGGTAAACTGTAGACCCTTTAATCTACCTGATATAGAATGCCCCCATGGTAAACTGTAGACCTCTACCTGATATAGAATACCTCATGGTAAACTGTAGACCTCTACCTTGATATAGAATTTCATGGTAAACTGTAGACCTCTACCTGATGTAGAATACCTCATGGTAAACTGTAGACCTCTACCTGATATAGAATACCTCATGGTAAACTGTAGACCTCTACCTGATGTAGAATACCTCATGTAAAACTGTAGAGCCTTTAATCTACCTGATATAGAATACCTCATGGTAAACTGTAGACCCTTTAATCTACCTTGATATAGAATACCTCATGGTAAACTGTAGACCTCACTGGATATAGAATACCTCATGGTAAACTGTAGACCCGACCATATATAGAATGCCTCATGGTAAACTGTAGACCCTTTTAATCTACCTGATATAGAATGCCTCATGGTAAACTGTAGACCTCTACCTGATATAGAATACCTCATGGTAAAATCTGTAGACCTCTACCTGATATAGAATGCCTCATGGTAAACTGTAGCCCTCTACCTGATATAGAATGCCTCATGGTAAACTGTAGACCTCACCTGATATAGAATACCTCATGGTAAACTGTAGACCCTTTAATCTACCTGATATAGAATGCCTCATGGTAAACTGTAGACCTTTTAATCTACCTGATATAGAATACCTCATGGTAAACTGTAGACCTCTACCTGATATAGAATGCCTCATGGTAAACTATAGACCCTTTAATCTACCTGATATAGAATACCTCATGGTAAACTGTAGACCCTACCTGATATAGAATACCTCGTGGTAAACTGTAGACCTCTACCTGATATAGAATGCCTCATGGTAAACTATAGACCTCTACCTGATATAGAATATCTCATGGTAAACTTGACCTTTAATCTACCTGATATAGAATGCCTCATGGTAAACTATAGACCTCTACCTGATATAGAATACCTCATGGTAAACTGTAGACCCTTTAATCTACCTGATATAGAATGCCTCATGGTAAACTGTAGACCCTTTAATCTACCTGATATAGAATACCTCATGGTAAACTATAGACCTCTACCTGATATAGAATACCCTCATGGTAAACTGTAGACCTCTACCTGATATAGAATGCCTCATGGTAAACTGTAGACCTCTACCTGATATAGAATACCTCATGGTAAACTGTAGACCTCTACCTGATATAGAATACCTCATGGTAAACTGTAGACCTCTACCTGATATAGAATACCTCATGGTAAACTGTAGACCCTTTAATCTACCTGATATAGAATGCCTCATGGTAAACTGTAGACCTCTACCTGATATAGAATACCTCATGGTAAACTGTAGACCCTTTAATCTACCTGATATAGAATACCTCATGGTAAACTGTAGACCTCTACCTGATATAGAATGCCTCATGGTAAACTGTAGACCGCTACCTGATATAGAATATCTCATGGTAAACTGTAGACCTCTACCTGATGTAGAATACCTCATGGTAAACTGTAGACCCTGTTATCTACCAAGAGGGTTCTCATCTGTAATTTTCTACGGATGTCTACATTCCTCCCACAAGCCAACACCACTCTGGCACTCAACGAACTGTATGGAGCCATAAACAAAAAATCTAAAACCGCTCAACCAGAGGCAGCGTTTCTGGTGGGTTGAGACTTTCACCCTGTGAGACATAAAACCGTCCTACCTCACTTTCTGTCTCCTGCGCCACTAGGGGAGCTTAAAGCTATACACCACTTATATTCTACCCACAAGGCACTGCTTGCTTCCTCTTAGGCAAATCTGACCATGACTACATTATTCTGCTTCCTAATTACAAACAAAAGCCTGGAAACAGGAAGTACCAGTGATGCGTCTAATATGGAAGTGGTCAGACGAACACGAAGTTTTGCTAGTAGACTAACATCCACGCCACTGAGAAGTTCCCCCACCCAACCGCCATGCGCTTCGTCAATACGTTGATTTCGATGTCGTCCCACGGCGACTATAAGAACGTATCAAACCGAAACCATAGATTACAGGCAACAGATGTGCTGAGCTAAAGTCTACAGACATCGACGCGTACAAGAAATCCCACTACGACCCCAAACAAGACATCAAACCCTTCAAAAGAACAATAGGAGGAAGCTGTAATTCTATTACACGGCTACTACACTAGTCCTATGTGGCAGGGCTTGCAGACGGATAATGGATTGGCAAAGGAAACTCAACCACAAGATGCTCCAGAGCAAGCTAAATACCTTTTATGCTTCATGGAATATTACACTGTGCCTTACGTGAGCTCCCTGTTTTTCCAGACTGTGTGACCGACTGCAGGGGTCGATATATGAGTAAAACGGTTAAACAGGTTAATAAAGTTAGCAGGTGTCTTCACAGACATTTTCAATCTCTCTCGCACCAGTCTGTAATCCCAACGTGTTTCAAGCCATTGTTCCTGTTCCTAAGAGTACCAAAGGTAACCTGATCACATTATTATCGCCCTGGAGCACTCAAATATGTAATGATGAAGTGCTTTAAAAGGCTAGTCATGGCACTAATCAACACCATCATCCCAGGCCCACTCTAATTTGCAAAACAACTCAATATATCCACGGATGATGCAATCTCACTCCCAACTCCCACCTGGACAAGAGGGGAAGTAACTGCGTGAGAATGCTGTTCATTGACGACAGCTCAGCGTTCAACACTATAGTGCCCTCAAAGCTCATCACTAAGTTAAGGACCCTGGGACTAAAAACACCTCCCTCGGCAACTGGATTTCCTGATTGGCCAGCCCCAGGTGGTAAGGGTAGGCAACAACAACTCCACAATGCTGACCCTGAACAAGGGGCTCCTCAGGAGTATGTGCTTAGTCCCTCCTCTACTTCCTACATAAATACAACACAAAATTCTGTTCTTACTTACATTTCAGTCATTTAGCAGAGGCTTTTATCCAGAGCGCCTGACAGTAGTGTGCAGACATATTTTCTGTACTTTTCCATACTGGTTCCCATTAGAATTGAACAGCCAACCTGGCATTACAAACACCTGCTAATACATAGATTGCTTACTGTATATAGCCATAACATGTTATTTGAAATGTCTTTATTCGTTTGAAACGTGTGTGTGTAATGTTTACTGTTCATTTCTGATACATAATAATCAAAAGTGAAATAAACTATTTCACTTGCTTTGGCAATGTGTGGGGGACGGCAGCGCCTAGTGGTTAGAGTGTAGAGAGGTGGTAGGTAGCCTAGTGGTTAGAGCGTTGGACTAGTAACAGAAAGGTTGCACGTTCAAATCCCTGAGCTGGCAAGGTACAAATATGTTGTTCTGCCCCT
Organism: Oncorhynchus masou masou; assembly: GCF_036934945.1. Lineage (NCBI taxonomy): Eukaryota > Metazoa > Chordata > Actinopteri > Salmoniformes > Salmonidae > Oncorhynchus > Oncorhynchus masou. The sequence goes on along the minus strand of NW_027011572.1, from coordinate 2,085 downwards.
GAACAGGCAGTCAAGCCACTGTTCCTAGGCCATCATTGAGAATAAGAATTTGTTCTTAACTGACTTGCCCTAGTTAAATAGGGGTAAAATTATTTTTTTTAAATATGTTTCCCATGCAAATAAAGTCCTTTGTATTGAATTTAGAGACCTTTGGCTAGGCAGAGGACGGAGAGGAAGTGGCTGGCTCTGAAAATGTCTAACAAAAGCAATGTCACTGCTCACTAACAGGGGCAGTGTTTCCTGGCCACCAGACTCCTTGCTCACTAACAGGGGGCAGTGACATACCCCTGGCCCCCCAGACTCCTTGCTCACTAACAGGGGGCAGTGACATGCCTGGCCCCCCAGACTCCTTGCTCACTAACAGGGGGCGGTGACATGCCTGGCCACCCAGACTCCTTGCTCACTAACAGGGGCAGTGACATGCCTGGCCCCCAGACTCCTTGCTCACTAACAGGGGGCAGTGACATGCCTGGCCGCAGACTCCTTGCTCACTAACAGGGGGCAGTGACATGCCTATTGCCCACGCAGACTCCTTGCTCACTAACAGGGGGCAGTGACATGCCTGGCCCCCAGATCCTTGCTCACTAACAGGGGGCAGTGACATGACGCCACCCTGACTCCTTGCTCACTAACAGGGGGGGCAGTGACATGCTCACTAACCAGTGACATGCCTGGCCACGCAGACTCCTTGGGGCAGTGACATGCCTGGCCACGCAGACTGCTCACTAACAGGGGGCAGTGACATGCCTGGCCACCCAGACTCCTTGCTCACTAACAGGGGCAGTGACATGCCTGGCCACCCAGACTCCCCTTGCTCACTAACAGGGGGCAGTGACATGCCTGGCCACCCAGACTCGCTTGGCTCACTAACAGGGCAGTGACATGCCTGGCCACCCCTGACTCCTTGCTCACTAACAGGGGCAGTGACATGCCTGGCCCCCAGACTCCTTGCTCACTAACAGGGGGCAGTGACATGCCCCCAGACTCATACTCATAACAGGGGGCAGTGACATGCCTGGCCACCCTGACTCCTTGCTCACTAACGGGGGCAGTGACATGCCCTGGTCGCAGGCTCACGCAGACTCCTTGCTCACTAACAGGGGGCAGTGACATGCCTGGCCCCCAGACTCCTTGCTCACTAACAGGGGGCAGTGACATGCCTGGCCACCCTGACTCCTTGCTCACTAACAGGGGGCAGTGACATGCCTGGCCACCCAGACTCCTTGCTCACTAACAGGGGGCAGTGACATGCCTGGCCACCCTGACTCCTTGCTCACTAACAGGGGGCAGTGACATGCCTGGGCACCCAGACTCCTTGCTCACTAACAGGGGGCAGTGACATGCCTGGCCACCCTGACTCCTTGCTCACTAACAGGGGGCAGTGACATGCCTGGCCACGCAGACTCCTTGCTCACTAACAGGGGGCAGTGACATGCCTGGCCCCCCAGACTCCTTGCTCACTAACAGGGGGCAGTGACATGCCTGGCCACCCTGACTCCTTGCTCACTAACAGGGGGCAGTGACATGCCTGGCCACGCAGACTCCTTGCTCACTAACAGGGGGCAGTGACATGCCTGGCCACGCAGACTCCTTGCTCACTAACAGGGGGCAGTGACATGCCTGGCCCCCAGACTCCTTGCTCACTAACAGGGGGCAGTGACATGCCTGGCCACCCAGACTCCTTGCTCACTAACAGGGGGCAGTGACATGCCTGGCCACCCAGACTCCTTGCTCACTAACAGGGGGCAGTGACATGCCTGGCCACCCTGACTCCTTGCTCACTAACAGGGGGCAGTGACATGCCTGGCCCCCAGACTCCTTGCTCACTAACAGGGGGCAGTGACATGCCTGGCCCCCCAGACTCCTTGCTCACTAACAGGGGGCAGTGACATGCCTGGCCACCCTGACTCCTTGCTCACTAACAGGGGGCAGTGACATGCCTGGTCACCCAGACTCCTTGCTCACTAACAGGGGCAGTGACATGCCTGGCCACCCTGACTCATTGCTCACTAACAGGGGGCAGTGACCTGGCTGGCCACCCAGACTCTTTTCTCACTAACAGGGGCAGTGACATGTCTGGCCCCC
>NW_027011571.1:0-23385 GCF_036934945.1 Oncorhynchus masou masou | reverse complement strand
GAGACATAGAGATGAGAGAGGAGAGACAAAGGGAAGGGAGACATAGAGATGAGAGACAAGGGGAAGGGAGAGATCGAGATGAGAGACAAATGGAAGGGAGAGACAGAGATGAGAGATGGAGAGACAAAGTGAAGGGAGAGACAGAGATGAGAGAGGAGAGACAAAGGGAAGGGAGAGACAGAGATGAGAGAGGAGAGACAAAGTGAAGGGAGAGACAGAGATGAGAGATGGAGAGACAAAGGGAAGGGAGAGATAGAGATGAGAGATGGAGAGACAAAGGGAAGGGAGAGATAGAGATGAGAGATGGAGAGACAAAGTGAAGGGAGAGACAGAGATGAGAGATGGAGAGACAAAGGGAAGGTAGAGATAGAGATGAGAGATGGAGAGACAAAGGGAAGGGAGAGATAGAGATGAGAGATGGAGAGACAAAGGGAAGGGAGAGATAGAGGTGAGAGATGGAGAGACAAAGGGAAGGGAGAGATAGAGATGAGAGAGGAGAGACAAAGGGAAGGGATAGATCGAGATGAGAGACAAAGTGAAGGGAGAGACAGAGATGAGAGATGGAGAGACAAAGGGAAGGGAGAGATAGAGGTGAGAGATGGAGAGACAAAGGGAAGGGAGAGATAGAGATGAGAGACAAAGGGAAGGGAGAGACCTCCTCCTATGCCAGCGTCCTTGGACCATCCTCACTGATCTAGCCAGGTAAAGAGAGGGGCAGTACAGAGCGGCAGCCCCACACACACAAAAAACATTTCCTGTTCCTAACCTTAGAAGATGCCCTTATCTTTTCAAGTTCTGGGGTCTATCCTGGAACTGTGACATCCTGTAGGGAATCTCCTCAAAAGAAGATGAGAGCTCTGTACCCTTGAGGGTGGGAACAACCATACAGGCCACATCTGAGATGGGCTGGGGGGACGAACAATGAAAAACAGAGAACAAGTCATCCATGTTTTGGAAACAGGCCTCTCTGACATAACCTGAGGCGAACTACGAACCACAAGCCCCCCTAGCTGCTTTGTTCCTGCAGGCAGCTGGGCTTTCAAAGACTGCTCTTCGCCAGCTTTCAAACTCTGCCAGACTCAAGAAATAGGAAATGTCAGGCACAGGTTTCCTCCTATAATTGAGCAACCATTTCACTGGCCTATGTGAATTTGTTCCCAAATTGAATGAAATATGGAGGCAATGATGAATAATGCTCTGCAGAGACAGACAGACAGACAGACAGACAGACAGACAGACAGACAGACAGACAGACAGACAGGCAGACAGGCAGGCAGACAGACAGACAGACAGACAGACAGACAGACAGACAGACAGACAGACAGACAGACAGACAGACAGACAGACAGACAGACAGACAGATTGATCTGTCCATGGGCTCTCTCTCACAAACACACAAATACACACAGACAGACACACTCTCGTTAGGTACACAGAGGAAGTAAAGGGCCTGCCTTTTCCAGATGCTCCCTACTCCCCTTTCACCACTAGAGCTTTTTAAAAAGAAATGAAGCTGGCATGTCATCAAGGTTCACTGTGCCAATGCAGTAGGCAAAAGTTTGTCATGAAAATCCAAGGTGCATTTAACAGCCAGACATTAAAGCCAGCTTATTGTAAGCCAAAAGCTACAGTGGGGCAAAAAAGTATTTAGTCAGCCACCAATTGTGCAAGTTCTCCCACTTAAAAAGATGAGAGAGGCCTGTAATTTTCATCATAGGTACACTTCAACTATGACAGACATGAGGGAAAAAAATCCAGAAAATCACATTGTAGGATTTTTTATTAATTGATTTGCAAATTATAGTGGAAAATAAGTATTGGGTCACCTACAAACAAGCAAGATTTCTGGCTCTCACAGACCTGTAACTTCTTCTTTAAGAGGCTCCTCTGTCCTACACTCGTTACCTGTATTAATGGCACCTGTTTGAACTTGTTATCAGTATAAAAGACACCTGTCCACAACCTCAAACAGTCACACTCCAAACTCCACTATGGCCAAGACCAAAGAGCTGTCAAAGGACACCAGAAACAAAATTGTAGACCTGCACCATGCTGGGAAGACTGAATCTGCAATAGGTAAGCAGCTTGGTTTGAAGAAATCAACTGTGGGAGCAATTATTAGGAAATGGAAGACATACAAGACCACTGATAATCTCCCTCGATCTGGGGCCCCACACAAGATCTCACCCCGTGGGGTCAAAATGATCACAAGAACGGTGAGCAAAAATCCCAGAACCACATGGGGGACCTAGTGAATGACCTGCAGAGAGCTGCAGAGAGCTGGGACCAAAGTAATGGCTACCATCAGTAACACACTATGCCGCCAGGGACTCAAATCCTGCAGTGCCAGATGTGTCCCCCAGCTTAAGCTAGTACATGTCCAGGCCCGTCTGAAGTTTGCTAGAGAGCATTTGGATGATCCAGAAGAAGATTGGGAGAATGTCATATGGTCAGATGAAACCAAAATAGAACTTTTTGGTAAAAACTCAACTCGTCGTGTTTGGAGGACAAAGAATGCTGAGTTGCATCCAAAGAACACCATACCTACTGTGAAGCATGGGGATGGAAACATCATGCTTTGGGGCTGTTTTTCTGCAAAGGGACCAGGACGACTGATCTGTGTAAAGGAAAGAATGAATGGGCCATGTATCGTGAGATTTTGAGTGAAAACCTCCTTCCATCAGCAAGGGCATTGAAGATGAAACGTGGCTTGGTCTTTCAACATGACAACGATCCCAAACACACCACCCGCCCGGGCAACGGAGGAGTGGCTTCGTAAGAAGCATTTCAAGGTCCTGGAGTGGCCTAGCCAGTCTCCAGATCTCAACCCCATAGAAAATCTTTGGAGGGAGTTGAATCTCCGTGTTGCCCAGCAACAGCCCCAAAACATCACTGCTCTAGAGGAGATCTGCATGGAGGAATGGGCCAAAATACCAGCAACAGTGTGTGAAAACCTTGTGAAGCCTTACAGAAAATGTTTGACCTCTGTCATTGCCAACAAAGGGTTTATAACAAAGTATTGAGATAAACTTTTGTTATTGACCAAATACTTATTTTCCACCATAATTTGCAAATAAATTCATTAAAAATCCTACAATGTGATTTTCTGGATTTTTTTTCTCATTTTGTCTGTCATATTTGAAGTGTACCTATGATGAAAATTACAGGCCTCTCTCATCTTTTAATTGGGAGAACTTGCACAATTGGTGGCTGACTAAATCTTTTTTGCCCCACTGTATATGGGAGTGAGTCTCCTATGCTGGCTCTACTAATGCTGGCTGTACTATCCACTACTAGGTAAGCCATTAAACGCTAGTGGAATAGTGTGGGTCAGTGCTCCTACTATCTCTGCCACAGAGCACACTCCCTGAGAGACTGAGCTTCAAGGCTGATAAGAGAGAGCGGGCATGATTGATTTCTGCTACTGCTCTGTCGCTCTTTTTGTTTCCTTCTCTCTTATTCTCTCCTCTCTTTCTATGTTTCTCTCTCTATTTCTTTCTCTCTAGAACTCAGCTCTGCCTGCTTGACTGAGTGCTGCCGTTGCCTGCCATCCTCACAAGTGCTCTCTAATGGAGCCAGCTGCCCACACAAAATACTATGTGAATCTAAAGAGGTGTCCATTTATAGAAAGTGATTGGGGGAAATGCATGAACTTATTGTTTTCATTTCCATGATTGATGGTTCCAAATCCTTTTTATGCATGGTCTCTTCATCAAGGAGGGCTCAGTGAGTGATTGAGGGTTTGATGGTTCCAAATCCTTTTTATGCATGGTCTCTTCATCAAGGAGGGCTTAGAGAGTGATTGAGGGCTTGATGGTTCCAAATCCTTTTATGCATGGTCTCTTCATCAAGGAGGGCCCAGTGAGTGATTGAGGGTTTGATGGTTCCATTCCTTTATGCATGGTCTCTTCATCAAGGAGGCTCAGAGTGATTGAGGGTTTGATGGTTCCAAATCATTTTTATGCATGGTCTCTTCATCAAGGAGGGCTTAGAGAGTGATTGAGGGTTTGATGGTTCCAAATCCTTTTATGCATGGTCTCTTCTTCAAGGAGGGCTCAGTGAGTGATTGAGGGTTTGATGGTTCCAAATCCTTTTTATGCATGGTCTCTTCATCAAGGAGGGCTCAGTGAGTGATTGAGGGTTTGATGGTTCCAAATCCTTTTTATGCATGGTCTCTTCTTCAAGGAGGGCTCAGTGAGTGATTGAGGGTTTGATGGTTCCAAATCATTTTTATGCATGGTCTCTTCATCAAGGAGGGCTTAGAGAGTGATTGAGGGTTTGATGGTTCCAAATCCTTTTTATGCATGGTCTCTTCATCAAGGAGGGCTCAGTGAGTGATTGAGGGTTTGATGGTTCCAAATCATTTTTATGCATGGTCTCTTCATCAAGGAGGGCTCAGTGAGTGATTGAGGGTTTGATGGTTCCATTCCTTTTTATGCATGGTCTCTTCATCAAGGAGGGCTCAGTGAGTGATTGAGGGTTTGATGGTTCCAAATCATTTTTATGCATGGTCTCTTCATCAAGGAGGGCTTAGAGAGTGATTGAGGGTTTGATGGTTCCAAATCCTTTTTATGCATGGTCTCTTGATCAAGGAGGGCTCAGTGAGTGATTGAGGGTTTGATGGTTTCAAATCCTTTTTATGCATGGTCTCTTGATCAAGGATGGTTCAGTGAGTGATTGAGGGTTTGATGGTTTCAAATCCTTTTTATGCATGGTCTCTTCATCAAGGAGGGCTCAGTGAGTGATTGAGGGTTTGATGGTTTCAATCCTTTTTTATGCATGGTCTCTTCATCAAGGAGGGCTCAGTGAGTGATTGAGGGTTTGATGGTTCCAAATCCTTTTTATGCATGGTCTCTTCATCAAGGAGGGCTCAGTGAGTGATTGAGGGTTTGATGGTTCCAAATCCTTTTTATGCATGGTCTCTTCATCAAGGAGGGCTCAGTGAGTGATTGAGGGTTTGATGGTTTCAATCCTTTTTTATGCATGGTCTCTTCATCAAGGAGGGCTCAGTGAGTGATTGTGGGTTTGATGGTTTCAATCCTTTTTATGCATGGTCTCTTCATCAAGGAGGGCTCAGTGAGTGATTGAGGGTTTGATGGTTCCATTCCTTTTTTATGCATGGTCTCTTGATCAAGGAGGGCTCAGTGAGTGATTGAGGGTTTGATGGTTTCAATCCTTTTTATGCATGGTCTCTTCATCAAGGAGGGCTCAGTGAGTGATTGAGGGTTTGATGGTTCCAAATCGGTTTTATGCATGGTCTCTTCATCAAGGAGGGCTCAGTGAGTGATTGAGGGTTTGATTCTTCCATTCCTTTTTAGGTGTGTGAGATGACTGAGTCGTTTAAAGTAAATACTTCACCATTTCTGGCAGCTGTGTCAGTGTATGTACTCGCACCTAGGCCAATTAAAGCTTGTCACTATGGTTACCCCTCAAGCACCTTTGCTCATGACTGTTGAGGAAGGGGGCTTAGGAGAACATGAAAGGAGAGGAGGAATGGGCAGCTCCAGTCTCTCTCTATCCAACTGCCCATCTAACAGCCCCACAGTGTGAGCTGGGTTTAAAGCAAATGGACCAGGATCAAAGACAACACAGTGCTGGGTTAGATTAACCTTAATTTACTAATAACTCCTATTTTCTCTCTCCACTGTCTCCAAAATTACAGATGATTTTATGACACATGACTGACATTAGGCCTACTATGAATTCCATTTAGAATATGCTAAATGTGAAAAGTTCAAAATGAAGATCCGAAAGAGAGTGTTTCCCTCCAAATTATTTTATATGTTTTCAAGTGTGCTATTCTTGATATATAATTGAATAATTATCTCTATGAAGCTTGAGCCCAAACCTTTTTGAAATTTAAGCAAGGGAACAAAGTTTTTCAACAAAGAAAATAAAAGGTGGGCCTCGGTCTAGGGCAGCGGTCTAGGGAACTGCATCGCAGATCTGTGTTCGATCCCGGGCTGTGTCGCAGCCGGCCGCGACCGGGAGACCCATGAGGCAGCGTACAATTGGCCCAGTGTTGTCCGGGTTATGGTAGGGTTTGGCCGACTGGTATGTTTTTGTCCCATCGCGCTCTAGCGACTCCTTGTGGCGGGCTGGACGTATACACGCTGACTTTGGTCACGCTGTACGGTGTTTTCTCCGACACATTGGTGTGGCTGGCTTACGGGTTAAGCGAGCATTGTGTCAAGAAGCAGTGCGGCTTGGTTGGATTGTGTTTCGGAGGACGCGTGGCTCTTGACCTTCGCCTCTCCCGAGTCCGTAGGAGAGTTGCAGTGATGGGACAAGACTGTAACTACCATTTGGATATCGAGAAAAGGGGGTAAAATGTAACCCCGAAATAGATTTATTTTTAAATCAAATGAAAGGTAAAGTGTTTTTTTATAAAGAGACAAGGACAGGTGGCAAGCCTTGAAAAATAAATAACTTCCGTGTGTGTGTGTGTGTGTGTGTGTGTAAGAGATACAGACATAGCGAAACATCACTGACTGGCAGCTGGGAGAACCTGCGTGTGCGTGTGTTGAAATACCTGTGGCCCAGGGCCATCATTACAGGAAGAAATGTTCCTCTCCAACCCTGAGCTGACATGGGAGGAGGGGGGAGGACGAGGCAGTTTTGAGCAAACCTGATTTACCTTGTACACTGCCGGGCATTAAACCCAACTACCGCTGGAGAGAGGGAAGGGGAATTAGAGGTGAAACACTTTGGTAAAAAACATGACCACAAAATCAAATGTATTGAGCGAGCTCCAAGAGGTGATAAAATAATTTTTACTCACTCCTTTATCCATCAATCATAATCCAGTAATGTGGAAGGGATTTTTACTCACTCCTTTATCCATCCATCATAATCCAGTAATGTGGAAGGGATTTTTACTCACTCCTTTATCCATCCATCATAATCCAGTAATGTGGAAGGGATTTTTACTCACTCCTTTATCCATCCATCATAATCCAGTAATGTGGAAGGGATTTTTACTCACTCCTTTTTCCATCCATCATAATCCAGTAATGTGGGAGGGATTTCTACTACCCTTTATCCATCCATCATAATTCAGTAATGTGGAAAGGATTTGCATCACTCCTTTATCCATCCATCATAATCCAGTAATGTGGAAAGCATTTTTACTCACTCCTTTATCCATTGTTACGGATATAGTTATCCTGTGTGTGTGTGTGTGTATCCTGTGTGTGTGTTTCTTTCTCTCCTTCTCCCTCACAGGTGAAAATCATCACTCCCCAATCAGTCAACAATCAATCATCAATCAGAAGACACACCTCCTCCTATTTCCTAACCTATCACAGTTCCTTCTCCATGGTTTAAAAAAACCCCATCATTTGTTTGTTCTAGAGCTCAATCTCTCTGTAAATGCCATGTCTGTAGGTCTCTGTGTTTCACTCTCGCTTTGTGTCTTAACCTCTCTTTTGTTTAAGCGCCTCATAGCACTTTGTCATCACCTGTGAGTATTGTTTTTGGTTATGGTGTTTGTTTGTTGCTGGTGGGAAAAGGGGGAAACCAAGACAAGTCGCCCATGGGCATACACTACCCGTAGGTGAACTTTGTTAAATACACTAGTTAGAACTGGGCGGACCACCCACTGTACTTTTGGTTAGTTAGTTAGCTGTTGTTAAAGTAGCTAGTCTAGCTTAGGGGTGTTTTTTTATACTTATTGTTTCTTTCCTTGGGTCCAGCTCAGCCCCTTTTCCTGCTCCCCCATTACCGTGTGTTTATTTCTGTTATTCGTTGTTATTTCGTTTCACACTTTTACTTTGTCACAATAATAATTTGCATGAGTTATGTTACGGGTCTCATTACCATCCCCCTAGACTGTCGGGCCAAAAAGGGATTCGTAACATCCATCCATCATAATCCAGTGATGTGGAAGGGATTTTTACTCACTCCTTTATCCATCCATCATAATCCAGTAATGTGGGAGGGATTTTACTCACTCCTTTATCCATTCATCATAATCCAGTAATGTGGAAGGGATTTTACTCACTCCTTTATCCATTCATCATAATCCAGTAATGTGGAAGGGATTTCAAATTGCCCATTTAATGTAAGGAAGATTTAAATTTACATGATTTTTTAAATACAAAATCATATCAAATTGATATGAAATACTGTAGTTCAGGGCAAACATGTTTTGAATTCATAATGTTCAAGCAGGGCTCGAAACAGCCTGAAGGAGCTATATGAGTTATAGAAACGTGTTATTGAGGGATACGAGTTGGGCACGAAAAACCCAAGTCAGCCTTTCATCCAGTGCTTGGCTATCTCAAAGCTCAAACATGGTCCATCTTGTCTTTGCCATTCAATAGACGGACTCACATGAATGGAAAGACAATAGAGGTCCCTATCTGAACCTTAGGGGATTGGTGTTCTGTGTCACTTAGGAGCGGGACATGAATGTGTGCATCGTAACATAGGGAACACCTTCATTAGTATGCGCATTTTCTCTCCCACTGTTCTGCACCTCTGGCAGTCCTTTGTTCATCTGTCACCAAGCAGAGATAACAAACCACCGTGGCCTGACCAGATAAATGTGCTTGGTGAGGGCCACCCTAGTTTATCCCTGACCTTCTAATGACAGCAGCCTACAAAAATTGAATGGCAGGAACCCGGTGAACAAGATTTACCGACAACAACCACTCCCTTTTGCGGGATAAATAACTGCAAGAAACCGGTAAATTATAATAAATGATTTATATGAACAGCATGGTGTGAAATGGGACTGTTAAATGATATGGAAGGTCTAAATCTGTCTTCTCTACGGCCTCTGCATGAAGAATCAACGCTCAGAGTGGGGACAGGCAGCCCTCTCAGTATAGAGCGTAGTTCACAATGCATTTACAGTGCACCCCATAATGACAAAGCAAAAATAGGTTTTAGAAATGTTTGCAATCTATTAAAAATAAAAAAACGGAAATACTACATTTACATAAGTATTCAGACCCTTTCCTCAGTACTTTGTTGAAGCACCTTTGGAAGCGATAACAGCCTTGAGTCTTCTTGGGTATGACGCTACAAGCTTGGTACACCTGTATTCTGGGAGTTTCTCCCATTCTTCTCTGCAGATCCTCTCAAGCTCTGTCAGGTTGGATGGGGAGCGTCGCTGCACAGCTTTTTCAGGTCTTTCCAGAGATGTTTGATCGAGTTCAAGAGACTTGTCCCAGAAGCCAATCCTGCATTGTCTTTGCAGTGTGCTTAGGGTCATTGTCCTGCTGGAAAGTGATCCTTTGCCCCAGTCTGAGGTACTGAAGGTCCGTTCAGTTTTCCCTTGATCCTGACTAGTCTCTCAGTCCCTGCCGCTGAAAAATATCCCCACAGCATGATGCTGCCACCACCATGCTTCACCGTAGGTATGGTGCCAGGTTTCCTCCAGGCGTGAGGTTAAGCATTCAGGCCAAAGAGGTCAATCTTGGTTTCATCAGACCAGAGAATCTTGTTTCTCATGGTCTGAGAGTCCATTAGGTGCCTTTTGGCAAACTCCAAGCCGGGCTGTCATGTGTCTTTTACTGAGAAGTGGCGTCTGTCTGGCCACTCTACCATAAAGGCCTGATTGGTAGAGTGCTGCAGAGATGGTTGTCATTCTGGAAGGTTCTCCCATCTTCACAGAGGAACTCTGGAGCTCTGTCAGAGTAACCATTGGGTTCTTGGTCACCTCCCTGACCAAAGGCCTTCTCCTGATTGCTCAGTTTGGCCGGCCAGATAGTTTTAGGAAGAGTCTTGGTGGTTCCAAACTTCTTTCATTTACGAATGATGGATGCCACTGTGTTCTTGGGGACCTTCAATGCTGCAGAACATTTTTGGTACCCTTCCCCAGATCTGTGCCTCGACACAATCCTGTCTCGCAGCTCTACGGACAATTCCTTCAACCTCATGGCTTCGTTTTTGCTCTGACATGCACTGTCAACTGTAGGATCTGATATAGACAGGTGTGGGCCTTTCTAAATCATGTCCAATCAATTGAATTTACCACAGGTGGACCCACACACGTTGCAGAAACCTCTCAAGGATGATCAATGGAAAGGGTCTGAATACTTTTTTTGATTAGACATTTTGGGTATTGTATTTCGGGTATTGTGTGTAGATTGATGAGGGAAATGTTTGATGTAATCAACTTTAGAATAAGGCTGTAATGTAACAAAGTGTAAAAAGTCAAGTTGTCTGAATACCTTCCTGATGCACTGTAGACCTACAGTATCTCAACCAGGTAACTTGTTTTCTCCTGACCGATGGGCCTACATTTGCTGCAGCACAGCCTATGCTACAGTAATATAAAGACCGAATGCACGCCTCATTTACCCATCCATTTACCCATGAATGTTAAATACCGCAGTCAATAAAACTCACAGGTAGTTTGAAAGAAGAGCGAACTCACGATGGCAGTAGGCTATAGCAGTTATTTATTCAGACCCATAACCAATCAATCTTGGTGAAGATAAGTGAAAACCTTCTGCATCTAATTCTAGTCCTATATTATTCAAGGATGTCATCAGAATGATGAAGATAATGACAACAAGACTTGTTTCGTTTAACTGCTAAAGTGAGGAAGGAATTAAGTAACAACAGAGAGTGAAAGAGGAGGGTTGGATAATAACATTAGAAATATTATGAAAAGTAAATATGCGTCAGCCTGGCAGAGTCACATCAGCACTGGGTAACCTTCTCCAGGAGGGACCAGATGGGATCAAGATTAGAAGGGCCGTGGTGAGGTGAGGTTGGATGAGTGGGGTGAGGTTGGATGAGTGGGGTGAGGTTGGATGAGTGGGGTGAGGTTGGGTGGCAGGAAGGGAGGTGGATGTCTCACTTCTGGGACACAGAGTGCCAGCAGGCATCGACTCTGCGGCTTCATTGATAGTCTCACTCAGCAGGACAACACTGGAAGAGCCCCCAGTCTAAACCTATTCCACCCCCCACCATGCCCACCCCTGCCAGTCACCAGTCATAGAGAGAAAGACACCAGGCAGTGCTTCTGGAACAGGGGATTGCCCACCAGAGACCATGAGAAGAGGATGGAAGGAGCTTGTAAACACTAACGCTGGTATTTACAACATAGGCAGGCCAATCTAAATATATAAGTGACTGACTGGGGTCTTGGCTGGGAGTCAGGGATGGCTGCAGGGGCTTTGGGGACTTGAGGAGGTGTTGCCAGATGAGAAGCTATCGGATGAACCTGATGCACGGCAGATGTCCTGTTCTCCTACTGTGTGAGTGTGTGTAGGGGTGAGTGTGTGTGAGTGTGTGTAGGGGTGTGTGTGAGTGTGTGTAGGGGTGTGTGTGTGAATGTGTGTGTGTGTGTGTGTGTGTGTGCGTGTATGTGTGTAGGGGTGTGTGTGAGTGTGTGTAGGGGTGTGTGAATGTGTGTGTGTGTGTGGGTGTGTGTAGGGGTGTGTGTGTGAATGTGTGTGTGTGTGTGTGCGTGAGTGTGTGTAGGGGTGTGTGTGTGAGTGTGTGTAGGGGTGTGTGTGAGTGTGTGTAGGGGTGTGTGTGTGAATGTGTGTGTGTGTGTCTGTGTCTGTGTGTGTGTGTAAGGGTGTGTGTGTGTGTGTGTGTGTGTGTGTGTGTGTGTCTGTGTGTGTGTGTAAGGGTGTGTGTGAGTGTGTGTAGCGGTGTGTGTGTGTGTGTAAGGGTGTGTGTGTAAGGGTGTGTGTGTGTGTGTGTGTGTGTAGCGGTGTGTGTGGGTGTGTGTGAGTGTGTGTAGGGGTGTGTGTGTGAATGTGTGTGTGTGTGTAAGGGTGTGTGTGAGTGTGTGTAGCGGTGTGTGTGGGTGTGTGTCTGGATCTGTTGGCCTGATGAAGGTCATGTTATGAGTATATAATGCAACAAACATTCGACAACAAAAGATCCAAAGGCAGTCTGTCAAACCATTGGGAATTCTCTTTGACCATATTTTAGAGTCCACGTTCAGTCTTCTGTTTTATTCTACTGTTTCTTATTTTGTGTCACAAAAGCAAATGACCATTTAACAACATCTTGGAGAGGGGAAAACTCTAGTCTACCGTTGACAGCCTGATTCTCTCTCTAACTCGTAAACTCTCCAACCTGTAATGAAATGAAACTACAGCTCATCCAATGGGTGAAGACAAGATGCCCGCCATCCCTCCCCTTCCCTGCCCACTGTCCAACCACATACTCTGTTTCCTTCCTCTCTCAGTGATAATGGTCAGGTTCGACAGGGGCCAGCTGTTAAGGTGCCCTGCCAGACCACATAGTGAAATACAAATATGCCAGTTTGACCACATCCACCGGTAGAGACCGCGCCAGAACTAACCCACCCACCGTCTGCCACTGGAGTACTCATTTACAGATGGATTGGATAGAAGCGCTCCAGTGAACTATTTGCCAGGAGCAGCTCTGTTTGTACTCACAGAGCTGAAATAAAACAGTCGTTGCACTAAATGAAAAGCAAAGCAAATGCAGCTGCGCTTTTCTTTATTACAAGCTGGTAAAACGACAGACAGAGAGTGGGGGTGGGGGCGTTCAGCTGCCCTAACTGAGTCAACAAGTCCTGTGGGTAAATGGTGCACAATGTCTGGTGATGGACCAAAATAAAGAAAAACCCTGGAATGAGTAGGTGTTTCCAAACTTTTGACTGGTACTGTACAACATATGAAATAGACAATGGCTGATTTAGGTAATCGAGATTGTATTGTTAAAAGGTGAAATGTGCTGTTGTCCACGGAGGAGAGATTTGGAAGTCAATCCGACTCAAGGGGCAATGTTATCATTGACCAAGTCAATGGCCTAAGGCACCAACATAAAATTAGCAACACTTAATCTGTTCATTTATTACATTTACATTTTAGTCATTTAACAGACGCTCTTATCCAGAGCGACTTACATTAGTGTGAATACATTTTCATACTTTTTTCGTACTGTTCAGGTTTATGTATTCCAGTCATTATTATCAGGCTGTTAAGCCAGCTAAGATATTCAGGGAATCCGTCTTCCTTCAGTGCTATTTTCTACTGCAACTTGGCTCCTTCCCTTCCAGCAAGCTGAGTCTTAAGTAAATCAAGCACTCAATCAATGCTAATTCATGTCGCTTATCGAGATCCTTAAATGCAGCCATTTATTCACACAGTGTGAATGTCAATCAGGTAGGTTTAAAGTGAATATGATCAGAATACAGCGCAGAGGGATGGACCACATGACGTTATACAACACACACACACATTAAATTGCTTGGCTACTTGCGAAGCTGCTCCTCCCAACCCCGTTTAGCCTGCTTCCCAGTGCTGCTCCTCCCAACCACGTTTAGCCTGCTTCCCAGTGCTGCTCCTCCCAACCACGTTTAGCCTGCTTCCCAGTGCCGCTCCTCCCAACTCTGTTTAGCCTGCTTCCCAGTGCCGCTCCTCCCAACCACGTTTAGCCTGCTTCCCAGTGCTGCTCCTCCCAACCCCCTTTAGCCTGCTTCCCAGTGCTGCTCCTCCCAACCACGTTTAGCCTGCTTCCCAGTGCCGCTCCTCCCAACTCTGTTTAGCCTGCTTCCCAGTGCCGCTCCTCCCAACCACGTTTAGCCTGCTTCCCAGTGCCGCTCCTCCCAACCCCCTTTAGCCTGCTTCCCAGTGCCGCTCCTCCCAACTCTGTTTAGCCTGCTTCCCAGTGCCGCTCCTCCCAACCACGTTTAGCCTGCTTCCCAGTGCTGCTCCTCCCAACCACGTTTAGCCTGCTTCCCAGTGCCGCTCCTCCCAACTCTGTTTAGCCTGCTTCCCAGTGCCGCTCCTCCCAACCTCGTTTAGCCTGCTTCCCAGTGCTGCTCCTCCCAACCCCCCTTTAGCCTGCTTCCCAGTGCTGCTCCTCCCAACCCCCCTTTAGCCTGCTTCCCAGTGCTGCTCCCCCAACCCCCTTTAGCCTGCTTCCCAGTGCTGCTCCTCCCAGCCACGTTTAGCCTGCTTCCCAGTGCCGCTCCTCCCAACCCCGTTTAGCCTGCTTCCCAGTGCTGCTCCTCCCAACCCCCTTTAGCCTGCTTCACAGTGCTGCTCCTCCCAACCCCCTTTAGCCTGCTTCCCAGTGCTGCTCCTCCCAACCCCGTTTTGCCTGCTTCCCAGTGCTGCTCTCCCCAACCCCCTTGAGCCTGCTTCCCAGTGCCGCTCCTCCCAAGCCCATTTAGCCTGCTTCCCAGTGCCGCTCCTCCCAACCCCCTTTAGCCTGCTTCCCAGTGCCGCTCCTCCCAACCCCCTTTGCCTGCCTGCTTCCCAGTGCCGCTCCTCCCAACCCCCTTTAGCCTGCTTCCCAGTGCCGCTCCTCCCAACCCCCTTTAGCCTGCTTCCCAGTGCTGCTCCTCCCAACCCCCTTTAGCCTGCTTCCCAGTGCTCCTCCCAACCCCCTTTAGCCTGCTTCCCAGTGCTGCTCCTCCCAACCCCCTTTAGCCTGCTTCCCAGTGCTGCTCCTCCCTCTTATTTTCTGGATCTTTATTATCGTGTTTTAACTGAGTTAACGCTCTGTAAATTGATGTGACCCCGGAGTAAGAGGCAATAGAAATTAAATTAAGTCAGTCTATCAGAATTTCAGCATCTGTGATTACATTTAGTTTCCCTGGCCGATTCCTTTTCAGCTTTCCAAGCCATTATTGGTTTGCTTGTTTCCCATTTTATGCTTCTGAGATAAAAAGAATGCCAGGGCTTATTGACAAGAGAGAGCTATGATCCTACCTCAGTAAAACCTTGATTTAAAAAAAGACCTCAACAAAAATACTTGTTTTTCTTCTCCAAATGATTTGAAAACGCCTAGGTACAGGATGTATCCTCATGTCAAGAGCCATTTTCCGTCACGGATCACCTGTAAGCCCACGAGTTGTTCCCAGGAGGCTGGGTACATCTGGAGCCTGGCTGTGACTGATGCAGCTCTACCACTCCGCTCCTCCACTTCAGTCCCGATGACATGCTTCACCCGGGGAAAAACAGAGGAGCACCCACAAGCTGCCACTCAGAGTGGCATATGCCCGCCCCTTCCTGTCTCCTCAGTGCAGGAAGTGAATCAAAGTGCATCCATCACAGGCAGCTTGGGGAGGACTGACAGCAATGTGTATCTGCAGACTGGGGCACTCTACTCTACTCTGATTAGTTCTCGAGGTAAACCTAACAAGAGAGCATTAATACAAAAAGGACATTTGATATCCTGAGAATTAAATGGTGGTTAGTGTTTTCATCAAGGCACTGAAATATTACAGCTGCATGCAGCTCCAGCTCTGACTGAACATCTCCTGGGAGGTTGTGTGAGGGAATCATAGCATTGGGCTCAGACCAAACAGGCAAATGCAGAGGGAAATACGGAGAAATTATATTCTGAAAGTTACATTCAACTTGTTCTTTGCCATCTTTCACCTGACACAAGGTCAAATCTCAGATATTTGACTTTACAACCTTTTCTCTGCCTTTGATCCTTCCACTGTATGCTGTATTGCCTCTGAAAAAAAGGCATCTTGAAACATTGCCAAGTCTGGAGAAAAGCAGAGCTGAGAGAGAAGGGTAAAGAGGAGAAAGGAGAGAGAGATGACTTTTGATTATCTTGCTAAATGACACTTCAACCCTCCACCCTGGCTGTGTAATTGTGATTACTGTGCCTCTATTTTAGGCCCAGCCAGAGCAGAGCACAGAGCCAGCCTCAGTAAATAACTGGTCTTCTCCTTCAAACGGGGAAGGAGGGTGAGGAGAGTAGGGTCAGGAGAGAAGAGGGAGAGAGGAGGGAGAAAGAGGGAGGGGGGGCAAGGTTAAAAACAACTATTTTCTGCGTCTCCAGATTTGTGAATGTCTAAATTAGCCTCGGAGCAGCCGAGTGCGGTCACTTATAGAGTAGCAGAACATTATGTGACAATTCTGGAGTCATTGAAATAGCTAAAACTAGAACACAGCTTATGACAGGTCTAAAAATCAGTGAAAGAGTCACAAGTCACAAAGCTCTCCTCTCTCTTTTCTACGAGTGCTCAAGTGTTCGATGAGCAGTCAGAAAAAGAGTCTATGTTGCTGGCAAATATGCCAGGTGTTTCCAATCATTTCCAAAGTAAACACCAGCAGATACATAGCAATCGGATCATTCACAATGACTTTTCATTGAGTTTCTTTGAACACAAACCAAAGTCACAGACAGCAGATGACTGATTGAATTAAGGCCCAGTGAAATGCAGGAATCTTTGTCTCCTCTGTTCATTGTGGAACACTAATGGATTCTTATACAACTTTTACATTTGCCCTCATTCCTGCTCTCTCAACGTTAGCCATTTGTCGATGAATGTAAAAAATAATCACAAGCCAGAGGGGAGAGTGGAAGCTCAGCATCTGAGTGGAAGGGGGGTAAAGAGAGGGGGAGAGGTGTTGGGTGACAAGTCCAGCAGCGTGACCTGTTGCTACGGTCACAGAGGAGCAGGCTCCTCTATCTATCCCAGGGG
This sequence comes from Oncorhynchus masou masou, assembly GCF_036934945.1. Taxonomy (NCBI): domain Eukaryota; kingdom Metazoa; phylum Chordata; class Actinopteri; order Salmoniformes; family Salmonidae; genus Oncorhynchus; species Oncorhynchus masou. The sequence continues at coordinate 6,989 of NW_027011571.1, read as the reverse complement.
TATGCTGCTGGACTAACACTGACATCTTTTTTCTCACTCATTGGTTGTCTTCTTCTGAGAAAAGTATCAAGGGTATGACAGTCCATGTGGTTGGTTACATCAGAGGCATTTTTTGACCAATCACTTCAAAATGTCCAACACTCTAAATTACCTCTAGCCTCCAGCTCTACTTTAGCAAGGGGTTTATTTTTAGGGTTAGGCAGAGTGTTAGCAGATGCAGCCACCTATCATTCAAGAGCCTGGAGGAGAAGCAGAGGTCAGAGGTCAAACTGAGTGGTAGGAAATCATTATAATAAACACGTCCTCTCTGCTTACCGTCTGATTGGGCTGTTGTTTGGTCATTATGACAGGACAATGAGAACAGGTCAACGCAGTGAGTCAGGGTCTGGATTCCAATCAGAACAACGTATCCCCTTAACCCCTGCCCTTAAGGGCTCATCCTGGTGGACCTGGACGATAGTGGGATGGATAGTACACTCCCATGATTAACAAAAAGAGACATACATGACATACATATAGGACAATGACCCAAAACACATCTCCAGGCTGTGTAAGGGCTATTTGACCAAGGAGAGTGATGGAGGGCTGCATCAGATGACCTGGCCTCCACAATCACCTGACCTCAACCCAATTCAGATGGTTTGGGATAAGCCGGAATGCAGAGTGAAGGAAAAGCAGCCAACAAGTGCTCAACATATTTGGGAACTCATTTAAGACTGTGGGAAAAGCATTCTAGGTGAAGTTTTTTTTTGAGAAAATCCCAAGATTGTGCAAAGCTGTCATCAAGGCAAAGGGTGGCTACTTTGAAGAATATATTTTCATTTGTTTAACACTTTTTTGGTTGATTCATAGTTCTGATGTCTTCACTAGTATTCTACAATGTAGAAAATAGTACAAATAAAGAAAATCCCTGAATGAGTAGGTATGTCCAACATTTTGACTACAACTGTACGTGATGGTTTCTCAATGTAAGGAAATTACATTTTCAAATCCAATCTCTTTTGGGCTTAGTTGTGGTCAATTTGCAGTGTACAAAAATTGTCCCTAGTTGGCTTCTCCTGCTCTAAGGCTAACAGTGATAGCGGGACACAACACTCATAGGCTAAGTGAAATTTCCCAGACAGGTAAGTCATCAAGGGCAGAGCAAAGGGAGGATGGCACGTTTTCAGTTTGGAATGTAGCCAAAGTTGCCCCTGTAGCAGCACAAACATGGATCATCCAGGATGAGATCTCCGTACTATGGGGAGAGGACATAGCTGAGCGATATGGACCAGTTCAGTTCATCTCTGATTCTGTGGCTACGGAGTGGATTAATGGGTGCTGGATCAACCCCCTCTTCAGAGTAGCACGTCATGCGCCAGCCATGACTAACTCAGCAGCCGGGGCATCCACACTGGCTCCACAAAGCTCCACTCTCATCCACCACGGCTATTTACAAAGCCTGTCTGTGTGCCTCATACCAGGACAGGTGGAGGGAAATAAAATGAATCATTTGACATCCACTTCAGTGCTAATTCATTTGCTCTAACGCAGTAACAGCGGTGCAAGAGCTGCTCTGAAGAAGCAGAGCCAGGCCTGACAACGATCTAGTTCTCAATACACAGAACAGAGAGAGGGAGAAGATACAGGCGCTGATGTCCAATCCCTGTCAGTGCAAGGATCACTGTCCATTTCAAGAGAGGATCATAAAAAGAAAGTCCAAAGCGTGTTTGTTTTATGGAGGGTAGTTATTACACACACATGCACACAAACAAAAGTATGTCTGGAAAAACGTGTAATTTAATTCACATCAATAAACGCCCTTCATTAATGGCAGGACCATACAGCGTTGGGATGCTAAAGTACTTCACTTACAGCATATTCCTAAATAACTACATGGAAACCTCAGAGCCTCAGCCACAGTAATTACAAAGTGTTGCACCCTACTATCTGTGGGAGGTTGGTGGGTGTGAAGTGAAACAATTCCCTCCTCTCCCAAATAAAACCTTCTCCCCTCACTCTCTCCCAATCTTCCTTTCTCTCTTTCTTTTTCTCTCTCCCACTCTCCCTTCCTCTCAGGTCTCCCAGAAGGTTTTTCAGAGGCACTTCTGCAGCTCCATGCGGGCTTAATATCCAGGCAGCAGTGAAATGCCAGTGAGGTCAAGGTGCGTAATGAAGCATTCTGAAAGTGTGAATGGATATTAACTCCTAGGAGAGCAACCACACTCACTCTGAGCTTGTTGGAAAAAAAGAGTATCACTTCAACAATGGAGGAGAGGAAAGTGGTGAGACTGAAGGTCAGAGTGGAGGTATAACACGAAGCCTTAGAAATGTCTCTGATTCAGTCCTCAGCCTTCCAACACAAAGACCATCTGAGTCTCCTCTCTTCTCTTTTCCAATTCAAATGCCTCAGCTGGCTCACACTGCAAGGTGAGATGGACTCGAGGCAGTGATGCTCAATCTCGGCTACCTCTCTCTCCCTCTCTTGCTATCCCTACCTACCCCCACCTACCCCTACCACACACATTGCCTGGTCAACTCTCCAAAGAGGTTAACATGGCCATCGTCTCCCCACAGGGGAGCAGCCAAGGCTCTCTGGAGCTTTTCTGTCATCATTTGGAATAATTTGTTTTGAAGAAGGTTTCCAAATGCTGACGTCAAATGAAAACACTTCCAAGTGAATCTGTCAGAAACTGGGGGAGAGAACAGCTGTGGCAGATGGGGAGTCAGGATTTAGTCCTCGCTTGCTTTGAGCAGACACAAAAATATTGAGCCATTAGGGTCTTTGTCAAGGGGAATCAGGTGTGATATGGAGGAAGAAAGCACTGCAACACACACACAGTGTCTGCCAAAGCCTTCCTCTCTCAGAGACAGCTGTGGACACAGAGGCGGAAACACATCCCTAACTCTCTCAGAGACAGCTGTGGACACAGAGGCGGAAACACATCCCTTCCTCTCTCAGAGACAGCTGTGGACACAGAGGCGGAAACACATCCCTTCCTCTCTGAGAGACAGCTGTGGACACAGAGGTGGAAACACATCCCTTCCTCTCTCAGAGACAGCTGTGGACACAGAGGCGGAAACACATCCCTAACTCTCTCAGAGACAGCTGTGAACACAGAGGCGGAAACACATCCCTAACTCTCTCAGAGACAGCTGTGAACACAGAGGCGGAAACACATCCCTAACTCTCTCAGAGACAGCTGTGGACACAGAGGCGGAAACACATCCCTTCCTCTCTCAGAGACAGCTGTGACACAGAGGCAGAAACACATCCCTAACTCTCTCAGAGACAGCTGTGGACACAGAGGCGGAAACACATCCCTTCCTCTCTCAGAGACAGCTGTGGACACAGAGGCGGAAACACATCCCTAACTCTCTCAGAGACAGCTGTGGACACAGAGGCGGAAACACATCCCTTCCTCTCTCAGAGACAGCTGTGACACAGAGGCGGAAACACATCCCTTCCTCTCTCAGAGACAGCTGTGGACACAGAGGCGGAAACACATCCCTTCCTCTCTCAGAAACAGCTGTGGACACAGAGGCGGAAACACATCCCTTCCTCTCTCAGAGACAGCTGTGACACAGAGGCGGAAACACATCCCTTCCTCTCAGAGACAGCTGTGGACACAGAGGCGGAAACACATCCCTTCCTCTCTCAGAAACAGCTGTGGACACAGAGGCGGAAACATATCCCTTCCTCTCTCAGAAACAGCTGTGGACACAGAGGCGGAAACACATCCCTTCCTCTCAGAGACAGCTGTGGACACAGAGGCGGAAACACATCCCTTCCTCTCTCAGAGACAGCTGTGGACACAGAGGCGGAAACACATCCTAACTCTCTCACAGGTGGCAGGACACAGAGAAGCATCACCACCTCAGGGTAATGTGGATTACGACATGAACCATCCCTTTCCACTCTCTCAGAGACAGCTGTGGACACAGAGGCGAAACACATCCCTAACTCTCTCAGAAACAGCTGTGGACACAGGCGGAAACACATCCCTTCCTCTCAGAGACAGCTGTGACACAGAAGCAAAGCATCCTTCCTCTCAGAGACAGCTGTGGACACAGAGGCGGAAAACATCCCATCCCAGCTGTGGACACAGAGGCGGAAACTCCTCTCAGAGACAGCTGTGGACACAGAGGCGAAACACATCCCTAACTCTCTCAGAGACAGCTGTGGACACAGAGGCGGAAACACATCCCTTCCACTCTCAGAGACAGCTGTGGACACAGAGGAAACACATCCCTTCCTCTCTCAGAGGCGGAAACACATCCCTAACTCTCTCAGAGACAGCTGTGGACACAGAGGCGGAAACACATCCCTTCCTCTCTCAGAGACAGCTGTGGACACAGAGGCGGAAACACATCCCTAACTCTCTCAGAGACAGTTGTGGACACAGAGGCGGAAACACATCCCTAACTCTCTCAGAGACAGCTGTGGACACAGAGGCGGAAACACATCCCTAACTCTCTCAGGAAAACACACGCCAAACAGACCCACTGTAACACAGGGCATTGTGTTTAATGCTTCAAATGCTGACTGTGTCTGGGAGAGAGCCTCTGCCTCGTCAAAAACACAGTCTCAAAATTCTTCCCTGGGTGCCCATAAATTGTTAATAAATTAGAATATAAAAGAGGCTTGAAATGAGATCTATGCGAGGCGGTACATGTATATGCAGTGTGTCTTCATGAAAGGTCACATTCAGGCTTAGTGAGCTGATCAGCCCAGCTCTGCAGTCCTTACTATTACTCTCTCTGACTGGAAAAATGGAAAGACCGTCATCACTCTCCATTTGCAGCAAGCAGAGCATCAACTGTTATTTTTGTCCTTGACAGTATTTTGTACCTATTAAAATTCCTTGTCATGACGCATTCTTATTTGTTTAATTTTGACAGGGATAAATCTAAACCGTGTGTGTGTGCGTGCGTGCGTGCGTGTGTGCGTGTGTGTGTGTGTGTATGCTTCTCTGGCGTGTCTCTGGTGCCTCAGCCACATCAGAACAGGAGGCTCTGGCTCACAGCCGCTACAACGCCACAACAACTGGAGTGTGTCGTTCCTGAGACCTAGGTGGGCATGTCAGCACACACACCGATCCAGACTGACTCACACACCGATCCAGACTGACTCACACACCGATCCAGACTGACTCACACACCGATCCAGACTGACTCACACACAGATCCAGACTGACTCACACACAGATCCAGACTGACTCACACACCGATCCAGACTGACTCACACACAGATCCAGACTGACTCACACACAGATCCAGACTGACTCACACACCGATCCAGACTGACTCACACACAGATCCAGACTGACTCACACACAGATCCAGACTGACTCACACACCGATCCAGACTGACTCACACACAGATCCAGACTGACTCACACACCGATCCAGACTGACTCACACACAGATCCAGACTGACTCACACACCGATCCAGACTGACTCACACACCGATCCAGACTGACTCACACACAGATCCAGACTGACTCACACACCGATCCAGACTGACTCACACACAGATCCAGACTGACTCACACACTGATCCAGACTGACTCACACAGAGATCCAGACTGACTCACACACCGATCCAGACTGACTCACACACCGATCCAGACTGACTCACACACCGATCCAGACTGACTCACACACAGATCCAGACTGACTCACACAGAGATCCAGAATGACTCACACAGAGATCCAGACCGACTGACACAGATCCAAACTGACTCACACACAGATCCAGACTGACACACACACAGATCCAGACTGACTCACACAGAGATCCAGACTGACTCACACAGAGATCCAGACTGACTGACACAGATCCAAACTGACTCACACACAGATCCAGACCGACTCACACACAGATCCAGACTGACTCACACAGAGATCCAGACTGACTCACACACAGATCCAGACTGACTCACACACAGATCCAGACTGACTCACACACAGATCCAGACTGACTCACACACAGATCCAGACTGACTCACACAGAGATCCAGACTGACTGACACTAGAGAGGCCCAAACAGACAAAAGAGAGCGAGGGTTGAGAAGAGGAGGGCTTACAAATCACGGGTAACAAGAGAGTGAAGTTGCAGTGGCTGTTTCCAAGGTGGCCTGCCAGAGGGATGTTTTAGGAAAATAAGTTCAACTTAAAAACATGTCTGTAAGATACTACAAATGGAGTAAGAGGGCAAAGTAGCAAGAAGTTGAGAAGAAGTGATGAGCCCATCGTTCCAGCCCTCTATCATCGTTTCATTACTGTAAGAGGTTGGGGGTGAGGGGAGAGGTTGGGGAGAGAGGGGAGAGGTTGGGGTGAGGGGAGAGAGGTGGTGGGTGAGGGGAAAGGTGATGGGAGAGGTGGGGTGTGAGGGGAGAGGTTGGGGAGAGAGGGAGAGGTTGGGGGTGACGGGAGAGGTGAGGTTGGAGGAGAGGTGGTGGGTGAGGGGAAAGGTGAGGGGAGAGGGAAGAGGTGAGGTTGGGGGAGAGGTGGTGGGTGAGGGGAAAGGTGAGGGGAGAGGTGGGGGAGAGGTGGGGGTGAGGGGAAGCGGTGGAGGGAGAGGTCTGCGGAGGGAGAGGAGGGTGAGGTTGGGGGAGAGGTTGGGGGTGAGGTTGGGGTGAGGTTGGGGGTGAGGGGAGAGGTTGGCGAGAGGTTGGTGGGAGAGGGGAGAGGTTGGGGGGAGAGGTGAGTGGAGAGAGGTTTGGGGAGAGAGGTTGGGGGAGAGGGGAGAGTTGAGGGGAGAGGTTGGGGAGAGGTGGGGGGTGAGGGGGTGGGGGGAGAGAGATTGGGGAGATGTGGGGTTGAGGGGAGAGGTGGGGGGGTGAGGGAGAGAGGTGAGGAGGTGAGGGAGAGGTGGGGGTGAGGGAGAGGTGGAGGGTGAGGGGAGAGGTGGAGGGTGAGGGGAGAGGTGGGGGGTGAGGGGAGAGGTGGGGGGTGAGGGGAGAGGTGGGGGGTGAGGGGAGAGGTGGGGGGGTGAGGGGAGAGG